>NC_043704.1:151151213-151155778 GCF_006229205.1 Suricata suricatta
CTTTTCCGGCTTGTTTTACTCCAGCCTTCAGAAAACAATATTTATTTAGAGAGAGAGAGAGCATGTGCACACAGCTTAGGGAGGGGCAGAGAAAGAGAGGGGGAGAGAAAGAACCCCAAGCAGGCTCCACACTGTCAGCACAGAGTCCAACCCACAGAACCTTGAAACCACAACCCAAGTTGAAGTCAGAGGCTTAACCAACTGAGACTGAGAATAGATCCAGTGATACTGGGGCACCTAGGTGGCTCAGTCGGTTGAGCTTCCGACTTCAGGTCATTGTCTCAGGGTCCATGAGTTCTAGACCCACGTTGGGCTCTGTGCTCTGTGCTCAGAACCTGGAGCCTGCTTTGTATTCTGTGTCCCTGTCTCTGTCTGCCCCGCCCCTGCTCACACACTCTCTCTCTCTCAAAAATAAATGAATGTTAAAACATTTAAAAAATGTATATCCGGTGATGTTTTCTATTGTGCATCTTCCCTTTTATAATGCCGCCTCATAGCCCAGTAAGTGGATTTTATAGCACCGTGGATCATGACAAACACCACCCTAGAGTAACTGCAGTGCAAACTCGTTATTGGTGATCAGAGATCAAGTCATATGTGGAAGGGATACCAGTAGTGACATTCTTAAAGACTATAAGGCCCCTAATCTCCTAAAGTGTTGTTAATGGCTCCACATTTGATTTAATTCAAAGCAGCATTGCTCTTATAGGTAGGATAACTTTCTTTTCTGGAAAAATCCAAATAATTTGACAGATTTCTCACTTACATGGTCTGTTCCACAAAAAATTAGAAGTAAATTGTACATGTATTTTTTAATGTACTTGGGATGCTTGTAATTGACAGAAATCCTCTAGTGCAGAGGTCAGCGAAGTGTGTTCCATGAGCTGAATGGGCCCACTGCCTATTTATGTAGGGAGAGTTCTGTTTGACCACAGCCACACTCATCCATGTGCTTACTGTGGCTGCTTTCCTGCTCGAGCAGCAGAGGGAGACAGTGGTAATACAGGCCATGTGGCCCACAGAGTCTCCTCTTTGCCTAATACCTGATAAATCCAGATATTCATGGGCTGAATCTGCTCAGTTTCAGGTAGTATAATATTGTTTGCCATTTAGTTTTCCTTGATTCTGTTGTTTCCTTTCATTAAAAATCTACTGTATATTCATTTAACATACATTAAAAATAATATTTGGGTGCCTGGTGGCTCAGTCAGTTAAGCATCTGACTTAAGCTCAGGTTATAATCTCGTGGTTCGTGGGTTCAAGCCCCAGGTCAGGCTCTGTGCTGACAGTTCAGAGCCTGGAACCTGCTTTGAATTCTGTCCCCCTATCTCTCTGCCCCTCCTCCGCGCTCTCTCTCCCCCTCTCTCTCTCTCAAAAATAAACATTTTTAAAAGATTTAAAAATTAAAAACAGTAATACTTGCGCCAAACCCCGGCTGTGGCAGCCATCAGGTACCACTGAGCTCCCTGGGCTCTCCAGGTCCACCAAAGGATTCGCCCCAAACCCACACTTTGTGGGCTGTCAGTGACCCAGCAGAGCAGGAGTTCGTATTCCTGGCCTACCTGGGCCCTTCTTGGAACCACATGTGCTGCAGCCCAAGACTTCCTACCCTGTCCTGCCCCCTGTCTCCTGCAGGTGTGAGACCTCCATCGTGGTCTGAAAGGTCCCCCTACCTTCTCCTCCTGCTCCCAGTACTTCTCCCGCACGTCCAAGCGTGTCTAAGCAGTTGCCAGCTCACATCCCTACCAACAGCACGTATTTATGTAAAACATGTTTACTGCCTTCAAGGGTGAGAGCTGAGGAGGATGGGCGTGGGTGGAGGAAGAGAACAGTGGAAACGTCACTTACACGTTACAGTATGGTGTTCCAGACTCGCTGGGCACGGAGTTTCTGTTCTTAGAGGTTAGAAGAAGGAAGGACTGTGTCATGAGGGCACCAGAGGGAAGTATCTGGGGGAAATGGGCATCTTCCTCCTGGCACGTAGTACTTACACAGTAATTGTTGAGTGGGAGAGTCCTGTTTGGGGAGATGGAGCTAAGGCCCAGGGAGCGTGTGTAGGGCTTAGAAACCATGCAGAAGAAAGGGAAGAAGGAGAAAGACCACTGAGGGTGGACCTGAGCGTGTCTGAACGAGTGTAGGAGGTCACGTTGGAAAGACAGATTGGAAGGGAATCCAGAGGACTTGCAGTACCGGAGTAGGAAG
Organism: Suricata suricatta; assembly: GCF_006229205.1. NCBI lineage: Eukaryota > Metazoa > Chordata > Mammalia > Carnivora > Herpestidae > Suricata > Suricata suricatta. Next base: position 151,153,416 of record NC_043704.1, read on the forward strand.
TGGAGTTTATCCAGCGGGACTTAAAACACCAGCAAAGGTGGGGAATACAGAGGTAGTGGAATGGCAGGAAAGTTAACCTGTATATGATATCGTCGGGGTAAGACTGGGAGGTAGACGGATCGTGAGGCTATGCAGTCCGACCGTGTGGTGATAAATGGGGAGCGGAGAAAATGGGAGGAAGGAATGGTTTCCAGGGACGCTGTAAAGCAAGGAGGAAAATCGACTCTCAGACCACCCAAAAGTGGGGTGGGAGTGTGGACTGCTGTGGGCAGCGGTACATCGGTGGGTTTGTGCTAAGGCAACACTCAGAACAGAGGTACCGCAGTGCCAGAGATCAGGAAGATGATCCTGGACCGAGGGGCTTCCTGGAGTTCTGAATCCAGGCTGAGATGAGGAGGAAAACAGAGACCTCTACTCCTTTTTCTAGGCACAGAATTTGGCAGGCCGATAGGATAGCTAAGTGTCCGTGGGACACGTGGAAGTGAGAGCTGAAGCTCAGGCGGGGATAAGTGGGGGCGTCGCTCGTGCTTACCCACCTGCCTCACTCTGAGGACTGGGGCGCCTGCTTCACGGTTTCCTTTACTGTTAGGGCTCCCGTGGTAGTCCTTCCGGCACAGCCTACGGTACTGACTTCGCACAAGGGTCAAATACGTGCAGAAAGCCAAACCAAACCGAAGGTGATCTGAAGATACGTTGGTGGTCTCCAGGTTGTTAAAAGAAAATCTCCATAAACCATCATGTAATTTCTCATTTTAAAAATATAAAACCTTCCATAGATTCAATCATGTATGAGACACACTCAAGCTCAACTATGAGGTAATGTATTAAGGCAAAAATGCGCCTAATATTTAGACTTCTTTATAGACCATTATAGACTGAAAAAGATCAAATTATAACATTCAAAAATAGATGTCATGGCATAGCAGTTTCCCCAAAACTGCTAATAATTCCATTTGTGTTTAAAACTACACTTTAAAAAAACACTCCTAGGTGAGTTAGGCCAGAATCTAAGAATGAGAATGTTAAGTTATCCACCTAGAGTAACCAGCAATGAGGAAATGAACTAAGGGACATCATGTATTTCTTTTTAAGCATTATAATTTTCAAAATGTATTTCACTATAAAGAAAAGATTATATAATTGGATATTGACATTTTTTCTTATCTGATAAAAATGCTATAGGAAATTGTCATCATCTGCAGTAATGCCATTTAGTATTCCAAAATAGGCTTGAGGGGACATTTTATTATTATTAATATTTTTTCATGTTGCACCAGATTTAAAATCACTGTTTTTAGAAGCCACATGGTATTCACTGCTTATTAAAACTTTAATATATTATTTATTTTTTAAATTCTTTTAATCGAAGGATGGTTGACATCAGTATCCTTAGTTTCAAGTGTACAGCATGATTCAGTATTTTTATACATGATTAAGTATTCTCCATGATAAAGATAATTACCGTCTGTCACCATGCAAAGTTGTTACGATATTATTGCCTGTATTGTCTATGCTGTATATTACATGCCCACAACTTATTTATTTCATTCCTGGACATTTGCTTGTTGAAACTTCTATGTATTTCAGAAAACCGGTTTTGGTTTCTATCTTGTTTCTATGGTATTTTCCATACATAATAATTTTAATGTTATTGTCACTTTATGCATTGGGGATGTGTGTGTGTGTCAGTGCCTTGGAAAATAATAAATCTGAATCTTTTTAAAAGGTTATGTCTAGAGAAGATATTTCCACACAGGTGTCTCTACTCAAGAGCTTTATCGGGAGCTGAAGCGGTCAATGCCTTGAGGCCATTCTATTTTGCAGTACATCCAGATTTCTTTGGACAACACCCCAGAGAGAGGGTAAACATTTATTTATTTAACCTTTAGTCCACATTTCAGTTTATTTTATTTTTGACACAGTATAATACAGAGTTTTGTAAATTGGAATTGTTTTGTCATGGTGATAAAGTCAGTGTTTTGAATTAATTTGAAATACATATACTGAAAATTGAAAATATATTGTTCTTTATGAAATCTGAGGGAATGGAAAATACATACGTTGCTCTCTGCCCCAGTTCCTGGCACGAAGCTCCTAAAATCCATGTGAATTCCTAAGTGGCAGCAGCGCCGCAAGCCCCTCTTGTTCTAATGCGGTGACCCTGGGGGGCTCTGGAGGGGGGGGCTGGTCACCAGAAAGACCAGGGCATGATTAGAAGCTGGAATTTCCAGCCCCAAACCCCAACCTCCAGAGAAGAGAGAAGGTCCAGAAATAGAGTTAAAACTTGATCGATCGTGCCTACATAAGGGGCCTCCATCGGACTCTGGTAGTGTGGGGCTCCGACACCTGCAAGCGGGTAAGCA
>NC_043704.1:151155878-151168781 GCF_006229205.1 Suricata suricatta
GGCGCCCCAGCAGGAAATGTACTTTAGCCCACCGGACTGCCACAGCTAAGAACAGCATATCATAATCAAATTAAACAGACAAACGGGCACCTGGGTGGTTCAGTCATTTAGGTGTCTGCCTCTTGATTTTGGCCCAAGTCATGATCTCATGGTTCATGAGTTTGAGCCCCCCATCAGGTTTGTGCTGACAGCTTGGAACCTACTTGGGATTCTTTCTTCCCTCCCCTCTCTCTGCTCCTCCCGTGCTCACAAGCTCTGTCTGTCTCTCAAAAAAAAAAAAAAAAAAAAAGTTTTTTTAACAAAAATAAACCGTTGCTAATTTCAGAATTCACAATTTGTCTGAGAAGAAACCTACAGTGATAAGAAGCATGATTACTATTTAAGCCATTCTGTAGAGCTGTTCCTTCACTAAAGGATGTTTCTTTTTTCACTTAATGACCTTGGAAATAATTCCATGTCAATTTTTAGACCTCTGCACCACATTTTTCTCTCCCTTCTATTTGGTTGTATAGTACTTGATTGAATGAATGTACTAAAATTCAACCAATCTTCTCCGGTGATTTTAAGGGCCCTTTATAGAGAGAAATAATTTGAAAATATTTTCTCTTGAGTAGCTTATTTGTGTACTGCTCTGTGTGTGTGTGTGTGTGTGTGTGGTTTTTTGTGATTTTTTTTAAGTTTCTAAATTTTTTATGGAATTGGATTGATCAATCCTGTATCAATTTGAGACCTAGTCATAGTTAGGCTTTTTTCACACCAAGGTTATGAGGGAATTCAACCATTTTTTCTTCCATTGCTTATGCAATTACTTTTTTTCATGTGTTAGCCATAAGGGGCATTCTGTTACATGTTCCAAGGTGTGGATCCAGTTTTATTTTTCAGCAAAGAGCTATGAAATCCCAACATTTTTAACACTAAATTATTTAATACTAATACTAATTATTTCATACCCTCAGTAATGTGTGTAAAGTTCAGGATATAATTGTTGCCTTGTTCTGTTTTGTGTGTAAATGCCCCTTACTGTTTTTCCCCCCAGGAAGTCAATGAAAATTCTCTTAAGAGATTAAGTGTCTACTTAGAAAATCTCCAGAAGCCAGGCTTCAAGTCTTTGAAACCAACTCAGCTTACATTTTATGTAAGAGAAACAGAGCAGAACGCCTCTGAAAGCCAGGAACCCTTTAGCACATCCGGTATGTTTTCTCATTTCTAGTGTTTCCCTTCTGAACTTTGTGGATAATTCTGTTCGTTAAGTGTGCTGTTGCCGGAATACCTTTGGATTGAAGTCTTGGTCTTAAAAATAATAATAATATCATTTCATTGATTGTTTTCCTAGAATTAAGATTCTATTCCTGGCTACCTGTGTTTGAACAGCCATTTTTGTGTTTAAATGTTTTAGTCTGCAAAACAGAAATGTTCCTATTTGTCCACTTCCTCTTTTTTTTTAATTTTTTAATGTTTATTTGTTTTTTGGAGAAAGAGAAAGAACACAAATGGGGGAGGAACAGAGAGAGAGGGAGACAGAGAATCTGAAGCAGGCTCCACACTGTCAGCACAGAGCCCATTGTGGGGCTTGAACCCCTGAACCATGAGATCATGACCTGAGCCGAAGTCAGATACTCAAATGAGCCACCCAGGTGCCCCCTTTAAAACAAATACTTTTTAATCCATTTGTTCACTTTCTGTTTCAGTGTTGTTTCAAGTGTTAAATGTGTATAACAATTTACATGTTTTAAAGTACAGCCTATAATCCCTTGTTTTGTCCTCACAGTACTCTGTAAAGTAGATAGTATTTGCTCCAGTAAATTGGTAATGTGCGGGGATTTTCCAGGACTGTGGAGATGAAACATGGGTCTTGAACTGAGGCCTTTCAACTCCAGCTTTAGGCTCTCTTTATTTATTTTTAAGTGTTACTTATTTATTTTGAAAGAGAGAGCGAGAAAGGGAAGGGGCACAGAGCGGGAGAGCGAGCGAGAGTCCCAGGCAGGCTCCACTCCGTCAGCACAGCGTCTGACGCAGGGCTTGGTCTTCAGAACCAAGGGGTCATGACCTGAGCTGAAATCAACAAACTGAGCCACACAGGTGCCTTTTGGGTCTTTTTAATCAGTCTTAATACACAGCCTTCTTTTTGATCCTTTGTTACTACTTTCATTCAGATCCAGAAATACTTTAAGGACAAGTACAGGTCTATATTTCCTCTAAATATAGATCCTTTTGGTGATCCTTGAGGAAATAACTTTATTTCTAGAATGAACTTTAAAATAACCTTAAGATTTACCAGGACCTTTCTGTGAGTTAAGGTGAAAACAATTAGAAAATGCACTATTTTTTTTTTAAACAAATTATTAGAAAACTCAAAATATGATCGTTTTGGGGACTTAAAGTCTGTTTCTTGCTGTGCCGGTGACCAGCTGTGTGCCCGTAACCTGCGGGTCTTGATGACTAAATAAGTACCGTGTGTAAGTACTGCGACCTTCACAGGGAAGACGCTGCCGTGTGCCTCAGGCTCACAGGGCTCTCGGGAGCTTGCGGGGAGTGAGGAGGAGCTTGATCTAGAAAGTGCACAGCAGGAGCTTTATGTTGAAAAGCCGCTTCCCACCCAGTCTCTCTAGGAGTGAATATTTGATAATGTATTTTCTCTTTTTCTTACTCTCTTCATGTTTGAATGTGGGAGATCAGAAATTAGAAATCTCTTGTTTGTTTCTTCATCTACCTCTGATTTGGGAGTTTTATTTATTTATTTATTTTAATTTTTTTTTTTACATTTATTTATTTTTGAGAGACAGAGACAGAGTGAGAACAGGGGAGGGGCAGAGATAGGAGATCCAGAATCCAAAGCAGGCTCCAAGCTCTGAGCTGTCAGCACAGAGCCTGATGTGGGGCTCGAACCCACAAACTATGAGATCATGACCTGAGCCGAAGTCGAACACTCCACTGACTGAGCCACCCAGGCGCCCCTTGGGAGTTTTTTTTGTTTTTTGTTTTTTTTAGAAAAAGACACTCTTCTTCACTATCCAAAGGTAGAAAGTCAACTCCTATTGTGAAAGCACAGCCCTACCAAAGAACACTGTTAATGATCATAGTAGGAACAGCAAGTAATTATGTTTATCACTCTAAATGACACAATCTTATTTGCAGTTGTAAGTAATCATTATAAATGTGCTATTCTTAGGCAGCTGAGATACAGGCTTTGGTAACGAAAGACCAAGTATTCATAAATGCTCTTTAAATAGACACACAGTCAGGGTTAGGCTAGGAATTGAAAACCTCATACTTCTGCATAGTTATCTACTTAGAGTTTATGATTTCTCCATGACAGAGTTTGTAAAGGTAGATTAAAAACAATATTATCAGCATTCAATTTTTATTTGTCTGAGTTTCAGCGAGTCAGGCTCATTTCTAGTCATTGCCGCTTTCACTACAGTCGTTAACTGGGTTTATCTTGAGTGTTCACCTCACATGGAATTAAAGAATAAACCAGGTCTATACAGTGCCTAGAGTGGCTCAGTTGGTTGAGTGCTGACTTCAGCTCAGGTCATGATCTAATGGTTCGTGAGTTCGACCCCCACATCGGGCTCTGTGCCAACAAAAGAATGAACCAGGGGTTCCTGGGTGGCTCAGTCGGTTGAGCATCTGACTTTTGGCTCAGGTCTTGATCTCACAGTTCATGGGTTTGAGCCCTGCGTCTGGCTCTGTGCTGACAGCTCAGAGCCTGGAGCCTGCTTCAGATTCTGTGTCTCCCTCCCTCTCTCTCTGACCTTCCCCTGCTCACAATCTGTCTGTCTGTCTGTCTGTCTCTCTCTCTCAAAAATAAATAAAAACTTTTTTAAATATTGAAGAAAAAAATGAACCAGGTCTATTTGTTAGGGAAGGAGCAAGCAGAGGGAAACTCAGAAACTCAGGAAGTTTCACACAGCAGACTGGGGATGGAGCTGGTACTAGAACTAATGCCTCCTGGTTCTTAGGCTAATGTTGTGATTTACATTTTACATTATCTATTTAAAAATTTTGTTAGTAATTATTTTTGCCTCTGCCTTTATGACAGCCTGGAAATCTGACCAGTATTTAAAAGATTCTTATGTTTTTAACCTTTTTATCTAATTATAAAATTAAGATCATTGATAATTAAGATAAGTTAACAAGGTAAAATGTTTACTATTGTTTTTCAGTACTGAAATTAAAGGCCTGAATAATTTCTTTAGCTCTGCATCTTCTCGGTGGCCTATGAGGAAATAAACTTCATTAAAGCAAGTGGAGGAGTTACTAGGAGATTTCTGTGAGGTAATCCTAAGACAAGTAGGGGTCCCTGAGTGACCCAGCGGTTAAGTGTCCAACTCTGGATTTCAGCTTAGGTCGTGATCTCAATGTCGGTGAGATCAAGCCCTGCACTGGCATTGGGCTCTGCGCTGACAGCGCTGATCCTACTTGGGATTCTTTCTCCCTCTTTCCCTTCCCCCTCTCTTACCGTGTATGTCATCTGTCTGTCTGTCTATCTCTCTCTCTCTCTCTCTCTCTCTCTCAAAATAAAAACATAAACTTTTATAAAATGCTAAAGCAAGTAGTTGTAGTCAGCAGTGACTGAGTAGAAACAAGAATCCTTTGCTTAAAAAAAATTTTTTTTATTTATTTGAGAGAGAGAGAGAGAGAGAGAGAGAGAGAGAGAGAGAGAGAGAGAGAATGTGGGTAGGGGAGGGGCAGAGAGAAAGGGAGACACAGAATCTGAAGCAGGCTACGGATTCCGAGCTGTCAACACAGAGCCCAATGCAGGGCTCCAATCCACAAACCGGAGATCAGGACCTGAGCTGAAGTCAGACGCTTAACCGACTAGGCCACCCGGGTGCCCCAGGAAATAATAGATACAAATAGCCAACAAAGGTTAAAATGTGTAGTTTCTGTATCAAATCTAAGCTAAGCTAATTATGTGCTGGTTTCTGATTAAAGCATGTGTGCATTCTGGTATAGGCATTCCTCACTGTAGCAACCCTTACATTGGAATAAATAATTAATGGAACTGATAAGATAGAAACTGAGATTTATTCCTGACAGGTCTTCTGGGGGTGTGTTCCTTGACTGAGCTCTGTCTCCCCTCAAACACAGGAATTAGGACTTTCTTCTTTCGCTAACTACAGCAACTCTCCTGCCAGCATTTCTCACTTTACCATCAAATGATTGAACTAAAAATTTCCTTAGTTTGCATGTCCTGGGTTCCTTAAGTCTGTGTGGCAAGAAGAATGTGTATCTCTGAGAATGACTGAAACTCTGGTATCTGTCATCAGTGGCCAAGATAAGAAAATACATTTCAGCCTTGGGGCGCCTGGGTGGCTCAGTCTGTTGAGCGGCTGACTTCCACTCAGGTCATGGTCCCATGGTCCATGGGTTCGAGCCCTGCATCGGGCTCTGTGCCGACAGCTAGCTCAGAGCCTGGAGCTTGTCTTTGGATTCTGTGTCTCCCTCTCTCTCTGACCCTCCCCTGCTCACACTGTGTCTCTCTTAAAAATAAATGAAGCATTTAAAGAAATAAAATTTTAGCCTTATAATGAAAAGTGAACAACTAAAAATGTCTGTGTCCATCCGTTTCAGAAGTGTTAAATAAAAACTGTGCTACCTTCATCATATATGGGCTGGTGTATGTAGCTGCAGGGAAGGATAAGTCGATCTACAGATACAAACGCTGGTTAAGGAACAAAAGCAAGCTCAGAGTAATGTGTCTAGATTGTTGCTACCTCTGTATTAAGAAACAGTCCAAACTGTAGTTGTGTGTTTGTGTAAACACAGACGGGTGTGTATCGATATCACAGGTGATGCACACAAGCAGGCAGGGAAGGTCTAGAGCAGTGCTGTCCAGGAGAACTCTCCGTAGTGCTGTCAGTGTTCTGTATGTGCACCAGTACGGCAGGCGCCGGCCCCACGGGCTACTGCAGTGCGGTTAATGTGACCGGGAACTGAGTTTTAACGTTATTTCATTTTGATTACTTTAATTCTAAACTGTCATATAGGGTTAATAGCTACCATATTAGACAGTGCAGGTCGAAAAGCATAGGTTCCTAATTGTTAATAATGGCTGTGTCTAGGGGGACCTGGGTGGCTCCGTTGATTAGGCGTCTGACTTCGGCTCAGGCCCGTGAGTTTGAGCCCCACGTCGGGCTCTGTGCTGACCACTCGGAGCCTGGAACCTGCTTCAGATTCTGTGTCTCCCTCTCTCTCTGCCCCTACCCTGTTCATGCTCTCTCTCTGTCTCAAAAATAAAAAATAATAATAATTTAAAAAATAATGGTGAAGTCTAGTAAATATGTGATGTTTATGCCTGTTTAACAAGAAACTTTTATTTTTACTATATGTATCTCCAATTTCACAGTGAGGATGTACTTATAAAATAATTGTATAATTTTCAACACCAATTAAAAATACTTTTTTTTTTAAAAAAAGTCAGGGTTAACACTAGTATAATGGAGAAAATACTGGGCTTGGAGTCAACTCAGATTTAAGGCCTTGCTCTGTTTTTCTAACCTCCTTGAACTAGATTTCCTCACATTTGAAGAAAGATAATAGTGACACAGTTGGTGAGGATGTTGAAAAGTTGTATAAATTCAGCTAGAACCATGCCTAACCCCCAGTAACGAAGAAAAGAAAAAACAGTAGATGTCCTATTGCAGATGTAACATGTTAGATTACTGACTTTCGCCCACTGACTACCCAAAATCAAAATCAGATTGTGAAGCATTAACTTTTAAACGATTAGGGAATTTTACATCACTTCCAAAAATATTGAGTTACTAGCTAGTCAGGTGGACAGGTGGAAAAATGGTCTCCTGTACTCAGAAAATTCGAGATGGGTTTCTGTCACCCCTGAGACTAGGCCACTCCCATTCGAACCATTGTCACAGCAAGACCTCCCATTGTCACCCCATTCTCCTATCTCTCCTCCTCTGTCTTAGTGCTGAAACCATCTCTCATGGGTACCTGCTCACAGGAGAGCTTCTCCGTTCTAGATTGTAAAGACCGTATTTATGGCAGCATTGAAAATACTCTGAATCCCCTCCTTGGGCTGGAATGGGTTTGGTCTCTAGTGCCAAACTAGAAAGAGAACTGACAGAGGAATTCATGAAGGTAGAGATACTATGGTAAAGTTTTGGAGAAGAGTAGTTTTCCATTTACAGCTTATTTACCAGTAGGATGGAATTTAAGCAGTAATCAAATGTTTTAAGAGTTTTGTTTTATTCATGTTGCATGAAAAGTTATTTTTAAATAAAATGAATAATCTTCTGTATTAATTGTTTTGGGGAATTATATTCTCTAGGATTTCGAGCAGTCAAATTTACTTTGCACACCAGAGATCTGCTAAGCACAGTATTATATATTCTCAACTCCTGCAGTTTGTCTGTTGAGCATATCCAAAGCTTGAATTCTAATGTGTACTCTCAGCGTCTCAAAGAGACTAAAAGGCTGGCTGACAGGCCCATCAAGTGGGACAAGTCTTATTACTACTTCACTGGATTCAAGGACCCTCATGAAGACCTTGAACAAGTCTCAAGAATGGAAACAACCCTCACGTATGTAAAAGTTCTTATTTAACTAAATTTATTTGTAGTTGATGTTTACAATTAAAGTCTAACTTTTCAGGAATAACAATTCTATGAATTATTATTAATCCAATAACCATTATGAAAAGGATAGTTCATGTTTCTTAAAGTCGCCAGAATACTTCCAAATGTATTTAATTTGTGGTCTTTTGGTGCCAAACAAATGCAGGGAGTTGTTTTAAATTTAAAAAATTCTACTCCTCAAGTTATCCCTGGTATATGGAGAAAGGAAATATATACCTAAGACTAATTAGACTTCTTCATGTAAGCATTTCCAGTTTCTTCAGATGGTTTAGGAGTAATGTTCTTTAATGTAATAGCCATACATAATAAAAATGCTTGGAGACAGTGCTTGAAAATATCATCTGTGGGGGGTTATATACTGCAGACTCTCGGCTCTAAAATAACCTAGCCCTAGCGATGTAGCGTGCAGCACGGTACTGCGGTCACTGTGTTGTGTATTCGAAAGTTGCCAAGAGAGTAGATCTCCACAAGAAAAACAATCTATAACTACAGAAGGTGATGGCCATTAACTAGACTTACTATAGTAAGTGTAATATATGCTAATTAGTGTGATATACACTAATATCAAATCATTATGCTCTATACATAAAACTAATGTTATATGTCACTTATATCTAATTTTTAAAAAATATTTCATCCGGAATGTATTGAGAAAGAATAACTTTTAGTTATAAAAACTATGTATGAAATATTTCCCTATTTTTTATCTTGTTTGTAAAGTCACCATTCATGTTTTTTAAGTCCTTTTTGGACTCCATAAAGACTAGGCATATTCTGTTCCTGTGGTTCTATCTCAAGAGTCCATGGCTTACCAGAGGAGTCTCACTGTCATGACATGGTAGATTATCCTTAATCATTTATTGGCAGAGCATTTGCCTTGTAGATTACCTGTACGACCTCCGAAATCCCTGCCCCTGTTAGCTGACTAGACTCCAAACAAAGCTGAAGAGACAAAGTAGCAGAGTCTGGTACCAAGGGAGACCAGCATCTGCCTGAAGACGTGTACATGTCTGTGGTGAAGGGGTGTCTCTGATCTGTCTCTATGCATAGCTAGTAGGTAAATCACCTCCCTAAATATGTGGATTTTAATTGTTCAGATCTTCTTTGTAAAGAAAACCAAGATGAAAATGTGGCTATGGGATTGTGAGTTTAATGATGGACCAGCGGTAATGAAGATAGTAAGAAGTAGGGATAAGAAAAACTAAAATGAGCAGTCGTAGAATGGAACGTGATGATTTAGAAAAAAAAAGTTTACAAACGTAAAAGAGATGATTGAAGATGAATTACATGTAGAGGTTACATTGGAAGTCACGTGGATTGCTTTGCCCTTGAGCCCCTTCAAGCAGTCTTGACCTTCTCCCAAACACAGGTCATTGCCCACTTTGAAGGCATTCTACCGAGGGCTTGTTCAACAGTTAGTTTTTCCCAGTAAGGATTCCTGGAGATTTTCTCATAAAAGCCAGGATGGTATCTGCACCAATTCTTGCTTCAGTTATTAGTGTTTTTAATTAGAAATTATATTAAAAATAATTACAAAATTGTTAAACCATCTTAAAGCTTTTAACTCATGAATTGAGTGGCGCTGCCTGATAAGATGTAGGGTACTGATAACTCAGCCAGAACTTCTTGGCTACCATAGTCATTGTGGCCGTCTGCAGTTCAAGGTTTTATTTGTATTCTTGTCTAATTTCATCTTATAAATATAAGTTGTAGAAGAGGAATCAGAAGGAGCACATGCTGAATTATATGGTCAGAAGGTGCATCAAATTTACATCAAACTGATCTTCACATATTATATTCACCTGATCAAAACCATTTTGGAAAACATGTTAAGATACTTTTAGTATTAAAAAGAGAAGATATGTTAGTGTAGACTTTTAATTTTTTCAGTAATTTTGTTTTTGTTGAGAAGGGGTAGGCTGAAATAGTCTCTTACTATTGTGAAATAAAACACAGAAATTATGAAAATAAATGTTGGAAATTTTTTTAATAGAAGAATTATCAGGTCATAAAAGCTCCATTTACTCTGTTTTCATGTTATATCTGGTAATCATATTTCAGTCCACATTTTAGAACATGCTGTGTAATTCTGAATTTCTCAACAAACTGTGCTTTATCTTACTTCAGACTCATTTTACTGTGTAACCATATAAAAAGAGTAAAATTAAAATTTTAATACCTCAGGAGTTTTCTTTAATTATATATGGTAATAGAATTTACCAGTTGCAAAAGGATTAGGAAATGCCACTCCATGTTGTAGATTTTAGTATGTCATATTTTGAATATGTTCTCTGATTATCAAATAGTGTTATAACAAAAATGGATTTAATTACATAATTTTAATTACATACTCCCCTTCCCATTGGAAGGAACCAACAAGATCTATTTCTATCTAAACAAAATAGTCCCAGGGGCATCTGGGCTCAGTCAGTTAAGTGTCCAATTCTTGATTTTGGCTAAGGTCGTGATCTCACAGTCCGTGGTGTGAGGCCCACATCAGGCTGTGTACTGACAGTGTGGAGCCTGCTTCAGAATCTCACTGTCACCCTCTCTCTCTGCCCCTCCCCCCTTTTTTCTCTCCCTCTCTCTCAAAATAAATAAACTTTTAAAACAAAATAATCCCATATGTAATATCCTTCCCGATGAGAAAACATAAGCTGTAGAAAGACCATTGAAATGCTATTCTATCAGATTCTGGAATACCAATAAATGTCAGACTTCTGTTTTCTCCATTTGAATTTTGCTCAAGTAGTTTTTTTTCACTTTCAGTGTCTAAATTCTAATTCAGTCTTAATGTCCACGAAATGACACCTTGGACAACTCTAACGCTGGAATTATTTCTGTAGAACGTGTGGAAAATTTCACTCCTATCATGACTTTGTTTATTCTTCCCCTTGTTCATAGGCTAAGTCAGTGCTTTTCAAATTGCAAGTCATAACACATTTAGTGATTTGGGACCAGCAAAGTTGCTTTACATTCTTCCTTTTTTGCATTTTTAAGTATATGTTTTCAGTAACTTAAGTGGTGTTTCTCAAAATACTTGTTTGAGTTATATGTGAACATGTGTATGTGCATATGTGTGTTTTCCGAGTCACCATTTAAAGTTTCTTACTGTGGGTTACCATCAGAGAGGTTTGAAAAGCTCTGGTGTAAATGCCATGTAGCTTCATGTAGTTTGAGGCCTAGGAGTTTGAAATTTATGCCACTTTAACTTCGCTGCAGTACAGATTGTGCCTTTCCTTTTCATCCCCTTAAATCCATGAAACACTGCACTTCTCTTGAGTACTCAGATCTTGTTATCTCAGAAGAATCATCAGCCTAAGCATTAAACCAGATGTCTTCAATTTGCAATCTAACTGTAGGTTCTGTACGTGATATTTCTGTCTTTATTTTTATAGACCACTTCCTTGTGGCTTCATTTCACTACCAGCATTTTTTCTTTCCCTGCATCTCATAACAATACATGTTTTATATTTATCACTGTAAGTATAATGAAATCATTTTTGGAACCAAGGCAAGGTGTAACAAATAAATTAACTATCATGAGATACCACTTCATAGCCTAGGATGGTTATAATCAAAAGAAAATAACAAGTATTGAGAAGGATGTAGAAAAAAAACATGTCTAACAAAAACTTGTTTGTAGCAGAATTATTCATAATAGCCAAAAAGTGGAAATAACCCAAAGGTCCACCAACTGATGAATGGGTAAACAAAATGTGTATATTCATACAATGAAATAGTATTTGGCCATAAAAACAAATGAATACGTGCTGTAGCATGTGTGAACCTTGAGGACGTTATGCTGAGAGACAGAGGCAGTCACAGTGGCCCATACATTGCACGATTCCATCCATGTACGAACTTGGCAAACCTGTGACACAGGAAGTAGATTAGTGTTTGCTCAGAGCCAGAGGGGAGCATGGAAGTAACTGCTAATAAGTACATGATTTCTTTTTTTTTTTTAAGTGTATTTATTTTGAGAGAGAGCAGGCGAGAAGCAGAGAGAGAATCCTAAGTAGGCTCTGCACTGTCAGCACCGAGCCCCATGCAGCGCTCAGGCTCAGGAACCGTAAGATCATAACCTGAGCTGAAATCAAGAGTTGGATGCTTACATCGACTGAGCCACCCAGGCGCCCTGCTACGTGATTTCTTACTAGGGTGATGAAAGTGTCCCAAAATTGAAAGTTGTGATTGCACAACTTTGATAACGTACACGACATGTATGGTATGTGTATTACATTTCAGTAAAACTTTTGTTTTTATTTTTTAATTTAAATTCTAGTTAACACACAGTGTAATATCAGTATCGGGTACAGTTTAGTGACGCAGCACTTCCATGCAACGCCCGGTGCTCATTCACAAGTGCGCGCCTTAATCCCCGCCACCTGTTGAACAGCTGGTAACCATCAGTTTGTTCTGTGTAGTTAAGAGTCTGTTTCTTGGTTTTCCTCTCTCTCTTTTTTTCCCCTATGATCATTTATTCTGTTTTGTAAGTTCCACATATGAGTGATAATAGTATGATATTTGTCTTTCTCTGACTTATTTCACTTTCTAGTTCCATCCACATCATTGCAAATGGCAAGAATTCGTTCTTTCTTATGGGTGAATAATCCATTTAAGTTTATTTATTTATTTTTGAGAAAACTAGAGCAATGAGCAGGGGAGGGGCAGAGAGAGAGGATCCCGAGCAGGCTCTGCACTGTCAGCACAGAGCCTGACATGAGGCTTGATCGCACAAACAGTGAGATCATGACCTGAGCCGAAATTGAGAGTCTGATGCTTAACCTACTGAGCCACCCAGGTGCCCTTGATTGTCCTGTTTAAATCCATTTAGAGAGTAACGTAGAATTCTGTCTCTTAGTCCTAGAGTATGGACAGTCAGGACCATGTGTCTCCATATTGGGCAAGGAGGGATACTTTTCTCTTCGCCTTATGCTTTAATTTGCATAGTCAAAATATAGGCTGTCTAGTGATCTCCGGAGATCAAATTAAAAATATCAAGTTTGCGGGTACTTCGGTGGCTCAGTTGGTTGAGTGTCTGACTTCAGCTCAGGTCATGATCTCACAGTTCATGGGTTCAAGCCCCATGTCAGGCCTGTTCTGACAGCTCAGAGCCTGGAGCCTGCTTCTAATTCTGTGTGTCCCTCTCTGTCTACCCCTCCCCTGCTCATGATCTGTCTCTGTCTCTCAAAAATAAATAAATGTTGGGAATGACATATGGCCCTTCGTAGGAAAGTGGATGGACCTTGAGGGTGTCATGCTGAGTGAAGTAAGCCAGGCAGAGAAGGACAGAAACCAT
>NC_043704.1:151168881-151171929 GCF_006229205.1 Suricata suricatta
GTGGCTCAGTCGGTTGAGCATCCAACTTCGGCTCAGGTCATGATCTCACGGTTCGGGAGTTCGAGCCCTGCATTGGACTCTGTGCTGACAGCTCAAGAATCTGGAGCCTGCTTCCAATTCTGTGTCTCCCTCTCTGCCCCTCCCCTGCTCATGCTCTGTCTCTGTCTTTCACAAAAGTAAAAATAAATATTTAAAAAAAAATTTTTTTTAATAAAGTAAATGTGGCTCTTGACTTACTTCCAGTTTGTTTTCATAGCTTTTACTTAGGGGAGGAAAAGATCATTCAAAAACACTTCATGGGAATCTGCTGTAACTTCCTAAAGGAGACTAGTACTATTGGTTTCTCTTCCCTGCTCCCCAGACTCTGTACCCCCTAACCTGCGTATTCAGTTTTCTTTTGTCATTCCCCTCGATTGATCTTATCCTGTCATTCCCCTTAATAACTCCTGCATCATCCAGAGATGCATTTCTCTTTGGTTTCCTGCAGATGCCTAGGAATTTATGAAAGTCCATGGAGTTTGGTGAGAGAAAACAAAGGAATGTCAGGAGGAGACATGTTTTGGGGAATTTTTGAAAAGTAGAAAGCAGATGAGAGGAGAAACAAACTGGCCAGAAAAACAAGCCTGCTCTCCCCCTCTACAACTTCTCTTAGAGGAACTAACCGGGGCACTAAATTTAGGGGGGAAATGATTAAAACAATTACTTCTATTTTTCCACAGTAACGCTTAGTTTTCCTTTTGGTTAGTTGCTTTTGAAGAGATGTAGCTATTTAAATACTTTTGCTCACAGCCTTCTCACCCCTTAGCCCTAACCTTCATTGATGATTCTTGCCTAAATCACAGATCACAATGATGGCACCCATAGCACTTTTCTGACTTCATCATCCCTTCAAGCTGGCTCCTATTCCCTATCATTCCTTGGGACATTTCACTCTCTGATTCAGTGAGTCATGCCAGCCTCCTCTGGACTGTCCGCACCCCAGTATTAGATTCAGCCATTTCTCCAGGAAGCTCTGGTTCTTTTTAGTAAGGAATGGTGTTTACAACCCAAGGTCTGGGGGCACTGAGATGTCCTCTCATAGCTGATGCCAGGAAACCCGTGTCCTTATCGACATGTATGTAGTAAACATTATGTTTAGAAGCTTCATTTTTATTTAAGTGTTTAGAACAAAACACAAAGGGGCGCCTGGGTGGCTTAGTTGGCTAAGCCTCCGACTTCGGCTCAGGTCAGATCTCACATTCATGGGTTTGAGCCCTGCGTCAGGCTCTGTGCTGACAGCTCAGAGCCTGGAGCCTGCTTCCGGTTCTGTGTCTCCTTCTCTCTCTGCCCCTCCCCCTCTCATGCTCTGTCTCTCTCTGTATCAAAGATAAAACATTTTTAAAAAATTTTAAAGAAACAAAACACAAACATTGTTCAACTAGATCAGTTGATTTGTATACAGTAAATGTAAGAATTCCAAAAATCAAGTCATGAGTGTAGAATCATAAGATTATATTTCAGCCTACATTTTAAGACCTTTTGTCTTTAAACCAAATATGGCATGCTCTTTGATGATTCGTTTGTCAACAAATCATGCTTTCTCTTATATGATTTAAAGTAAATTGAATAACACATATTAATAAATGAGGAAAATCTTGAAAAATTATAATGCAATAGCTTATAATAGTGATGTGAAATAAGATATTTTTATTTATTTTCTTATTTATCCCATTATGCAGAGGTACAAAATTTGAACCAATACTCTTAAAAGGGGAGTAGGAAGAATTAATTACTATACAGAGTTAATGAATTAAAAGTTGAATACCTTTACTTAGAGGATAAAGTCCCAATTCCTTCTCGCAGTGCAGTGTGCAAAAATCTTCATGGCCCCACCCACACACACAGTCTCTCTCTCTCTCTCTCTCTCTCTCTCTCACACACACACACACACACACACACACACACACACACATACCCTCCAGGGTATTCTGTGATGTGGGCGTATTGACTCACTTCACGGCTCCTCTTGCGTGCCCTTCCCCGGTCAGTAATCTGCCCGGAAGCATCTGATACATCTCTCAGGCTCCAGGCCACACATCCCCTGCTTTACAGAATCTTACAGACAGAATTCATTCTCTCTCTGTTCTCATAAAGGCTCATATATCTTATCTCCGTATTCCTTAGTAGATGTGTCTTCCTCTACACAGCGACTTCATCTTCCTTATATCTCAACGCAACACAGTATCAGGCATTTGATAAATGCATAGATTTTATTGGTTTCAAGATTATCAACTTTGATCATTTTTAAAATGTCTTTTCTGCCGACACCTCTTAAATCCTATTCTAGTAACGATAACTTCCTTTGTATATAAACAAATTAAATTTTAATTATGCTAAACCTGTTGCTAGATTTCTAGAGATGGGATGAAGGTTTCAAACTTCAGAATACTTCAAAATCTGTCCTGTGCGCTACGCCCCTCAGTAGGCCCTTCACTCACACATAGTCACGTCCATGTGAGAGGGTGGAGCTCCCGCTTCTACCAGAGCGGATGGGCAAACAGTGTTATGGTACAACTAATGAGGTGGAAAGGTCGGACTCTAAGTGCCCATCTAATGGTGCTGGTGACATTTAGAAGGCAATGCACGTGGCTGAAGGAACTTGGAAAAACCACAGTGTGGGTTCTAGCTGGGTAGGGTCCCATGCCTGCCTTTAGTTTAATGTCGTCATTAGTGTTCTGAGCTCTCAGTGCCCGCTCTCCTGTATCTCTGTCTGAGGCCCCCAGTGGCCAGACCTTACAGTCAACCTTACATGTGTTGGGTTTTTTTACCCCCGATCTCCAAAAATATTTGTTTACTCCCCCCCCTTTCCTTCCACCTTACCGCACGCGCCGTTAAAGTCCAATCTGCTACTACGGACTATACTCAACTCTCCCCACCTGGTGTTTTGGTTATAATTTGGTAAAGGCTTGGCTGAAAACTCGGTTTAACGCTGGGGCTACTCTCTGGTAATGCTTATGTCCTTTAGTACTAGAAATGTTGGCGTTATATAGTCAGTATAACAAAGTGTGT
>NC_043704.1:151172029-151173172 GCF_006229205.1 Suricata suricatta
AGGTCTAACAGGAGAACAGGAGAAACCTAATGAAGGACCAGGGGGAGGGGAAGAGGGAAAGAGTTGGAGAGAGGGAGGGACACCAAAACCTAAGAGACTATTGAATACTGAATCCGAACCCAGGGTTGAAGGGGGAGAGGGAGGGGGGAAGGGAGGTGGCAGTAATGGAGGAGGGCACTTGTGGGGAAGAGCACTGGGTGTTATATGGAAACTAATTTGATAATAAACTATTAAATAAATAAAAAAATAAAATGCCTGGATTGGACAAAAAAATCAGGCCTATAAATATTTTAACTACATGATAGTAAACACCTAATCTGCAAACAGCTGAAACTATTTCAAGTTTTTTTTAGTTCACAGACATTATAGAGTTTGAGGCAGAAGTATGTCTGTGGAAAGTCAGAGACTCCTCTGCTCGTACACTCTTCCTTACTTTTGTCCAGTGATGATGGACGTCCATCGTTCCTAGCATCACATGGCCCACCGCGCTCATCCCGGAGCGGTCTGTGAATATTATTGTGCACCCTGAGGATAAAAACACAACCCTTTGGTCACTGTCTAGAGAGGCTTCTTCACACTGTGCAAATAACTACTTACATTTAATGTACAAATTCAGTATTCAGTTCAGTAGAAGCTTAAAGGCTAATTATTCCAAGGAACAGATTTAAAACTTCAGCTGTGATAAGGTCACATCTGTAAGGGTTTTCCTCCACAATTCACAGATGCGTATAACAGCTGTGTGTATCTGAACGGAAAGTAGAAATCGTATACCTTTTGCATTTTTAAGTGTCTCCAGGTTCTGCTGCGCTAGGCGGCCTAAGCTGTGAAGTTGGCTACAGCGATGGGCGACGCCCCAGCTCCTCTGCCACCTAGGACACCAGAGCGGACACACGTTAACAGCAGGCCCCCGAGGGAAGGGGGTGCGTTAGCCCCAACCGCTTAATCCCTGTGAATGCCTTTTTCAAGTCGGCATGTTTTCCAACTAGCTCAGTTTTTTAGGAAGCAACCAAATGGAAAATGAATGCCTGGCCAGAGGGTAAAAATATTACCACCTTTGTTCAGGTATCCAAAGATTTAAAACAAGCAAATACAGGGGCAGGTGAGTGGCTTAGTCAGTTGAATGTCCAACTCTTGATTTTTGCT
>NC_043704.1:151173272-151180329 GCF_006229205.1 Suricata suricatta
AAAAGGATCATATGGTTTTTATCTTTTCTTTTGTTAATGTGATGTATCACATTGATGGATTTGTGAATATTGAACCAGCCCTGTAACCCAGGAATGAATCCCATTTGATCATGATGGATAATTTTTTATATGCTTTTGAATTCAATTTGCTAGTATCTTGTTGAGTATTTTTGCATCTGTATTCACTAAGGATGTTGGTCTGTAGTTCTCTTTTTTGCTGGGTCTCTGTCTGGTTTGGGTATTAAGGTGATGTTTCATAGAATGAATTTGGAAGTTTTCCTTCTATTTCTATTTTTTGGAATAGTTTGAGAAGAATGGGGATTAGCTCTGCTTTAAATGTCTGGTAGAATTCCCCTGGAAAGCCATCTGACACTGTTTTTAAGTCAGTTTTTGTTTGGAAATTTTGTAGTCTTTTCTGAGGCACAGCCTAAAAGGCTTGCATCCTATTGTTTTGGTTTTAACCGATTTGCTGTGTTATAATTGACATGCATTGCCCAGATTGTGTATAATTCGATGAGATTTAACAGCTGTAAATAGCCATTACCACAGTCAACATGGTGGACACATCCGTCACTCACAGAAGTGTGCTCATGTCCCCCTGTAAGTCCTCTCCGCCACTCCACCACCCTCTCCGCAGACAACCACAGGCCTGCTTGCGTCACTGTAGATCAGTTCATACTACTAGAGTGTTCCAGAAGTGGAACCACAAAGTATATGCTGCTTTTTCTTTTCAGGGGCGATTCTGTTTTCTTTCAGTCAACATAGCTCTTTTCAGATTCATCCATTCCACTGCCTGTATCAGGAATTCATTCCTTTTTATTGCTGTGTAGTTAGTATCCCATCATATAAATCTACCACAGTTTGTTTATCCATTTACCTACAGATGGACACTGAGTTGTGTCCGTTTTGGCTGTTGGAAATAAAGCTGCTAGGAACATTTGTCCACAGCTGCTCACATGCCCATGCATCTCCCTTTCTCCTAAAATTGGAATAGTTGGATCATATATTAGAGCATTTTATGTTTTAAGAAACTGCTAGCACTTGTGATGGTTATTTTTTTAATTTTAGCCATTCTACTAGGTTTCTGGTGGTATCTCTTGTGGGTTTCAGTTGCATTTCCCTAATGACGCATGGCGGAGAGCATCTTTCGTGTGCTTAGTTGCCATCCACGTACCTTCCGCTGTGAATGGTCTGTTCAAATCAAATATTTGGTCCAACATATTTGCAAGCCATGTATCTGACACTTTGTGTACCTAATGTATAAAGAACTCTGAAGCTCAACAGTCAAAAAAAAAAAAACCAAAAACCCAAACAATCCCCCAAAAAACAAAAGACATGAACAGATTTGTCACAGAAGATGACCTACAGATGACACATTTTGAGTGGCTAAAATGAAAAAAAATCCTGGCAAGGGGACAGGAAAACTGGATCCCTCACCTGTCACAGGTGGGGCGTAGAGTGCTACAGGCCGTCTGCAGAAGAGCGCGTTGGTTCGCCACTGAACAAGGGTGACCATATGACCCAGCAGCTGCACCCTTGGGCATTTGTACTAGAGAAGTGAAAAATTGTGCTCCCACAAAAACCTGTGCACAAATGTTCATAATAGCCAACAACTAGAAAAACCCTAGTGCCGTTCGGTGGGTGAATGGTTGAACTGTGACACATCTATGCAACCGAATATGACCCAACAAAAGAGGGAGCAAACTGCTGATAGCGGCCACGACTTGGGTGGACCAGCACAACAGGGCACCGTGCTCAGTGAAAAGTCAGTGTCACGAGATTACGTACTGTGTGATTCCACTTCCATAACGTTCTTAAAGTAAAATTGTAGAAAGAACAGATCAGTGGTTCCCACAGTCGGGGAGTGAGGGACTCTGCCTGCTGTGGCCCGTGGGCATCACAGGGGTAGCACGCAGGGTCCCTGGAGCAGAACTCTTCTGCGTCTTGACCGTGGTCATGGCATGTCAGTCTACACATTTGATAAAATTGCACAGTTAAATACACACACACCCACACACACGAGTGTAAGTAAAACCAATGGAGTGTGAATAAGGTTAGTGCAGGGCGCCGGGTGGCTCAGTCAGTTAAGCCTCTGACTTTGGCTCAGGTCATGATCTCACGGTTCGTGGGCTCGAGCCCCGTGTCGGCTCTGTGCTGACAGCTCAGAGCCTGGAGCTGCTTCAGATTCTGTGTCTCCTTCTCTCCCTGCCCTTCCCCTGCTCACGCTGTCTCTGTCTCTCAAAAATAAAAAACATTAAAAAATTTTTGAATAAGGTTAGTAGATTATTATCAATGTCAGTTTCCCAGTTGCGACATTTACTGCCATTTTGTAAGATGCTGCCATTGGGGAAACTGGATGAAAGATGTATGAATCTACAGTTATCTGAAAATAAAAAGGTTTTTATAGGTAGTTACCATTCATACATGGATAATTCATTAAGAGAAAAAGTGAAAAAGTAGGTAGGGAAATTATCTTCACAAAGTGTTGGATAGTTTTTATTTATATATTATATAATATTTATTATATTTAACATATATATAAGTAAGTAAATATATTTAACATACTATATTATTGTATTTATTATAAATAACTTGTATCTTGCTGTTGCTTTTATTGTAACAGTCTTTGAGACCTCTCGCCTCCTCTAGCACTTGTACATCCCCAGCTCTGTACACGAAGTCTGCGCACATGGTGCGGCGGCGCGCCAGGTCCTGCCCCCGTCCCCGTCCGGCTGCACCTGCGTCATCAGCCTTGTCCTCCCCTCCCCTCCCCATCAGCCTTTTCCTTCCCGCACGCGTGCCACACTCCAGCCATACCGGACTCCAGGACTTGGAACGGGCCACCTCCTTTCATGCTTCCATCTCTACACATGTTCTTTCTTCCCCCAAAACACTTCCACATGTACCCCAACTCTTGCTAAACCCTGTTTCTCTTTTAGCTTCCAGACTGCTCACATAGACTTCCTGAGAAACCTGTGCTTGGCCCTCTTCCCTGTGGCCACTCCTTCTTACGTAGCACTCGGTACAAGGAATCCTGGGTCTTGTGCTGTTTCCTTGCACCCCCGCTGGAGAGCAGGGCCTCCTCTCATAATCTACAGCCCAGGTGCCCAGTTCAGCGCTGAAGTACGCAGGAGGTGCTCAGAATATTTACTGCACTGAGTTGTGTTGGAATTAAAAGTAAAATCTGAGAAGCACATTCAGAGTGGAACAACATATACTTCGTGTCTCAGACCCTTCTTTCTTAGACCACATAATCACTCTGGACTAAGTTGAGATTCTTACCTGATTATTTAAATGTTAGTACTTAGGACTTATTTTTATTTGGAACATACTTCTTTCTGCAGTCCTATCTAAAAATGCCTAAGATTTACAGTGGTTGGTTTTGAATATGAATATTTCCAGCCCTACATTAAGTCGTATCCCTTATTTGAGGTTTCCTTCTAGGAAAACAATTTCGTTGTTAAAATTTCTCCATTCCACTTATTGGAATCCTAAAATTGAGGTATTATAACAACATAAAACTAAGTATTTCTTTAACTTTTTTAAATACTGTAGCTTTTTGAAAGATTGCCAAGTTATTTTGACCTTCAGAGGAGGCTGATGCTCTTAGAAGACCAAATAAGCTATCTTCTGGGCGGCATACAAGTGGTTTATATCGAAGAATTGCAGCCAGTTTTGACACTTGAAGAGTATTATTCTCTTCTTGATGTGTTCTATAATCGACTGTTGAAAAATAGAATACCCTTTCACCCTCGAAGTCTACGTGGTTTACAAATGATCCTTAACAGGTAAATATCTAAAATAAGAATTATTTTTATTCTTTCACTTAGATGTGTGTGCGAGGCACCTGGGTGGCTCAGTAGGTTAAGCGTCCGACTTCGGCTCAAGTCATGATCTCACGGTCTGTGGGTTCGAGCCCTGTGTCGGGCTCTGTGCTGACAGCTCAGAGCCTGGGGCCTGTCTTCGAATTCTGTCTCCCTCTCTCTCTGACCCTCCCTTGCTCGTGCTGTCTCTCTGATTCAAAAATAAATAAAACTTTAAAAAATATTTAAAAAAAAGATGTGTGTGTAGGTAAATTAAATGGTTTTGTGTTTCAGTGTGTGATTCTTAAGAGCTAGAGAAAAGAATTTCACTCCTGTTAGCAACACTCTTTCATACATTAAAAAAGCCGTCATGAGAGGACTGAAGGATTGAATCTCTAGGACAGTTTTGAAACACATTGCCACTTCAAGGCCAAGTCAGTCCTATGGAAAACTTTATAGCATTAAACTCATTAGTTCAATAGCTCATATTTGGGGAGCATACGCTGTTTTCACAGCCTGTGCTTGGTGCTTAAGTGCACACCTTACCATGAAGGGAGCTACTGCCTCCATTTACAGATGAGAGTGGCCACACGGCGAGGAAGAGTGTGGCTCTCCTGAAAGTGTGTCTCTTTGGGGACAGCAAAGTATAATTTCGCTATATTGTTAAAATGGATTTTCTTGGGGCGTCTAGGGGGCTCAGTTGGTTGAGTGTTCAACTTCAGCTCAGGTCATGATCTCACAGTTTGTGGGCTCGAGCCCCGCGTCGGGCTCTGTGCTGACAGCTCGGAGCCTGGAGCCTGCTTCAGATTCTGTATCTCCTCCTCTCTCTGACCCTCCCCTGTTCACACTCTCTCTCAAAAATTAAAAAATAAATAAATAAATAAATAAATAAAGATTTAAAATGGATTTTCTTGAAAAATTCCTTTAGCACTATTTAGACCAATAAAATTTTCTCGGGGGTCAGAGTGGGGACGAGAGATCAATGATTTTTCTTTATACGTGTATTTCATTACAGTGACAGATACACTCCAAGCTTGCATGAACTCGGGCACTTTAACATCCCAAGCCTCTGTGATCCAGCAAACCTCCAGTGGTTTATTCTAACCAAAGCCCAGCAGGCAAGAGACAACATGAAAAGAAAAGAAGAGTAAGTGCTGTGAGCCTTCTGTCATGTCCTACCTGTCAGTCTATTAAAAATGCAGGGGCACCTGGGCGGCTCCATCGGGTAAGCATCCGACTTTGACTAGGTCATGACCTCACGGTTCGTGAGTTCAAGCCCTGCATCGGCCTCTCTGCTGTCACCACAGGGACTGCTTCAGATCCTCTGCCCTCCTCTCTCTGTCCTTTCCCTGCTTGTGCTCGCTCGCTCGCTCGCTCGCTCTCAGTGATAAACATTAAAAAATAATAATAAAAATTCAGGTATTAAGAATTCATAAATGTGGGACATAAAAACTGCATTAAACTTAGAAAATTGATTCGTTGGTGCATATTCCGTGTTTACTTATCCCCCACCGTGTCTGCCAGGAATTGCATGTGGTGTGTTCTGATTGGAGTCTAAATCACATTACCACATGTGCCTCAGTTCAAGGAGCAAGGCTTGTTAGTATAAAAGTTAAGAGTATCAGATAAGATGACAGGCATGTTTACTGCCTGAAACTTTGAGAACTGCTGATGCAAAGCAAGCTTCGTCTGCATTCAAGTAACAAGAAATTTTAAAGTAAAAAATCGTTGCGGTTCATAAGCAGTCCTGTCTCTGTGTGGTTGTATC
Organism: Suricata suricatta; assembly: GCF_006229205.1. Classification (NCBI taxonomy): domain Eukaryota; kingdom Metazoa; phylum Chordata; class Mammalia; order Carnivora; family Herpestidae; genus Suricata; species Suricata suricatta. Next base: position 151,178,844 of record NC_043704.1, read on the forward strand.
TTTGAAGGAATCCTAGGCAACAGTGTCCTGTTTTGTGGGCAATGGATACTGTTTGATGGTGCTTCTGTGAAGAAAGGAGGACATTACATTCAAGAGAGGGTTGTTTTTCTAAAGATGTTGTCAGAGGAGGTTTGGATACTGAGAAGTCATTCATTCATTCATTCATTCAGCCGTCATTTGCCGGGACTGCTGTGTGGCCGGAGCTGAGAAAGGAGCCACCGATAGAAAGACGGACGCCCGGTCCCTGGTGCCCAAGAAGGCGCTTCTGGTGGGGGGTGCAAGTGCTGGCGCCCGGCGCTGCCGGAAATGTAGGCCCGGAGAAGGCGGCGGGCCTGGCACCCAGCGGGGGGGGGGGGGGGTGTCTGCGGTGGCCGCTGGCCAGTGCTTTGGCGGGACGCTGGTTCCACACGTCTCCTGCCTTGCCACCTGTTCACTCCTCCGTCCCTGCCAATGGCTCGCTCAGGAGAGAGGGTGGCCAAGGAGGAGGGCCTTTGACGAGGCATACGGGGATCGTTCTGTGTATAAAATAAGGGAAGGAGCCACGTCTCTCTGGGTGGCTCGTGGGGTTGGGGACAGCGCCGTTGGCACGACTGTCCTGACTGGCTGTGAGCCTCCCGTGTTTGTGATGTGACTTACCAGTTGCGAGTCGGCTTGGCCCCTCGGGAGCAGCCCGGGCCCCCCTGCATCGTCTCTTGGCTCCCCTGTCTTGGCTCCCCTGTCGCTGCTTCCGTTTTCTTGTGGCCACCTTCCAGGGTCTGTGTGTCGCCACTAGGTTTTGAGGAAGTAAAATAAAGACAAGTGCGGCTCGCTCAGGTTGGCTTTTGAAAGTTCCATCGTCAGTCAGATCAGCACAGCGACCCGTCAGAGCAGCCAGAGCGGGTCCCTGTGGGAGATGGCGGGTCGGGCCTCGTCGTGGCTGTCGTGGTCTGCACGGCCTCCCCGCCCCCCTCCCGCGGTCCCCTCCTCGGCCCCTCACAGGCTCGCCGCCTGCTTGAGCCCCGTGAGGGCAGAGACCCTTGTCCCTTGTTCCCTCCCCGGCCGGGACCAGTGCACGCAGCGCCTTCCGGGAGTGGCTGGACCGAGCGCATTAACTGGCCTGGTGCCTGAGCCCGGCTCTGGCTCCAGAACCTTCGGCCTGCTCTTCGGCCCCTCTGCCTGGTCCGTCAGGGAACCTCGAACTTTAGGCCCAGAGCTTCCCTCCACTGGCCCCCCCTCCCCTCCGCTCCTCACCCAGACGCGGGCGCCCCCTCAGCCGCGCGTCTCCGTCACGTGCGCTCGCGGGTGGACAGGCGGCCGCAGGTGTTCCGTCTGAAGAGGAAGGGAGCGAGGGGCCCCGAGTCCCTGCAGGACCTTGCTGGGCGGGTGACGCCCTCTCCTGGGCCAACCCCGCCGGCCTGCCCCGCGGCCCGGCCGCGCCGCGCCTTGTCCGGAGGCCAGGCATGCGCCCTGCAGGCCCTTCGGTAGCGGTCGTCACGGGGGTGACCCG
>NC_043704.1:151180429-151234433 GCF_006229205.1 Suricata suricatta
TTTTCTTGTCAGTAGACAAGCTGGGAATAATGGAAATGTACAGTCATAGAAGGATGTTGAAATCATTTTGATACTGACATTTAGGAGGAACAACCATTTAAAAGAAATGCTCACTGGGGCGCCTGGGGGCTCAGTCGGTTAAGTCTCCGACTTGGACTCAGGTCTTGATCTCGCAGTTCATGGGTTCGAAACCCTGTCAGCACAGAGCCGAGGGCCTGCTTCCGATTCTGTGTCTCCCTCTCTGTCCCCCGCGGCTCATACTCTGTCTCTGTCTCCCTCTCTCAAAGATAAATGAAGATTTAAAAAAGCAAAAAAAAAACAATGCTCACTTAATTCATCTACTACTTATTGAGGACTTAGGTGCCTAGCAGCCCCTGCCAGTCACTAGGGGGATACAGTGCGAACAGACTCTCATTCAATGTCAAAGGCAGAGTAGTTAAGCTTTATTTTTTTTTTAAGTGATATAATTTTTTCAGGGGAAAGAAGGCTCCTTTCCCCCTAGGAAATGTCTGGCCCATTTCTTAGCATTAGAAGGAGAAGAATGGAACTTGCCACCAGCCACACTCCATGTCAGCCTTCTCTTGTTTGTGCATCCCCTCTTGCTCCGTTTGGACGTTGTGGTGGAGGTGTGAATAGAATAAAGCAAAGAAATGATAAGGAAAAGGAAAAGGTAACTAATCTACAGACTACAGAGGCCCCCAGAGAGGGAAAGGCTGTTCCCCACCGCCTCCCTGTGGAAGGGGACAGCCCTGGAGAGAGCCGTAGCAAAGGCTGCCCTAGTGGGCTCCATTCTCCTCCAGGATTGCGCCCCAGGGGGACCGCCGAGCCCTCTGATGACGGCTGTGGCCTGGGGGTCAGGGCTACCCAGGGGTGCGGACAGGGGCTTCTCTTAGAAGGAACCACAAGGCATGGGCCTGCCCAGATGTGTGTAAAGCTGTGTCCCTGGGAGACCACACAGTAACTCGGCCACAATGCGAGGCCCCCATTTCTAAGCGAGATTGTTAATATCACCAACCCCCCCCCCTTTTTGTTGAGCAATCCCTGCTGTTGACGGCACCTACGGCTCTCCTGTCTAATCCTGGAAGGAGCAGGCACGAGCCAGCTGGAACATTCTGAGAACCCGTCGACCCTAACTGCTCTCCAACTCCTTGAATCCCTAAGCATTGTTGGGAACCTTCTAGAAAAAAACTAACAGCACCTGAGAATGTGTTCTGGGTTTTGTTGAAGGGAGTGAGTCTGTGATTACAGACCCCTGCTGCTAATGGCCGGTGACTGCAGGGCCTTCTCTGTTTTCAGATATTTGTCTAAGCTTACGGACATTTAGTGCTGCTTCTCTCCTTGACGCAGAAATTAAAAGTGGGAAAATCGAGGTCATGCGGGTATTTGTAACCAGCGCTAAACCTAAATGAGACTTCTTCAGAACCCTTGACAGTGGGCACTTCCTGGGGGTTTCCCAGGCGGTACACATGCCGGTCTGCACACCCTGGAGGCCGTGACAAGGCGGAGGCCCCTCTCCCACACCTGGGATTTGGAGGATTGAATCTGTTTATTAAAATATCCATAGGGACGCCTGGGTGGCTCAGTCGGTTAAGTGTCTGACTTCGGCTCAGGTCATGATCTCATGGTTCGTGGGTTCGAGCCCTGAGTCAGGCTCTGTGCTAACAGCTCAGATTCTCTGTCTCCTCTCTGTGCCCCTCCCACTTCCCCCACTTGTGCTCGTTTCCTCTCTCTCTCTCTCTCTCTCTCTCTCTCTCTCTCTCTCTCTCTCTCTAAATAAACATTAAACATCATAAACATTGACCACCTGGGGGATGATGTATTTAAGACACCACGTTCTGCCCTGAGCTGTCTACGTTGTAGGCCTCCACTCAGGCCCTTGATGGAAGAGGCATCCTCACTTGTAGGCAAAGGGGAGGGAGCAGAAAGGGAGCTGATGGGTCTGCAGGTGAGTGGGGCGAGCCCCTCCTCCTCAGGGGGCCAGCTTGGGGATTTGGAAATTTCCAGAAGTCATTACTGTCCAAGGGTCAGATTGTAGGTGGTTCTTAAAACTAAGGCTTTTACACTCTGCTTTCAGCTTTCTTTGGTCACTAACAGCTGCTCAATGAGGCAAGATTAGAACTGTTTAAATTATGGATTAGTTCTTTTTACTCATTGCTGCTAAAAAAAATTTAACAAATACTTTTAGAGATACACGTGCGGTAACTATTGCCATTTTCAGTGTTGAGAGTAGAAAGTTAAAGCCCAATATATAAAATTCTATCTATACTTTGTTATTTTATTTGGTGATCGCTTGTGGCAATGTTATGTTTATTTTCAATATAACAGGCTAAAGGTTATTGAAAATGAATTGATAGAGGCTTCAACGAAGAAATTTTCTCTGGAAAAGTTTTATAAGGAGCCCAGCGTTTCTACTATACAAATGGTGGATTGTTGTAAGAGACTTCTAGAACAGTCGCTGCCGTACCTCCGAGGGATGCACCTGTGTATCTCACATTTTTATTCTGTCATGCAAGACGGAGATGTTTGTATTCCTTGGAACTGGAAGGATGGGGAAGCCGTTAAGTAACACAGAAATCTGCATTATTTTTTGAAGAGCAAGAGACCGTTAAACTTATTTAAATCCACATTTAATATATAACAGTATTATTTACATACTATAAGAACAAAGTTTCTAACTACTGCTCTAAAAGTAGACCTTTTGGGGCGCCTGGGTGGCTCAGTCGGTTAAGTGTCTGGCTTCGGCTCAGGTCATGATCTCACGGTTCATGGGTTCGAGCCCTGCATCCGGCTCTGTGCTGACAGCTCGGAGCCTGGACCCTGCTTCCAATTCTGTGTGTGTGTCTCTCTCTCTCTGACCCTCCCCTGCTCACACTATCTCTCTGTTTCTCAAAAAACATTTAAAAGTAGACCTTTTTAAAAATTAATTTCTGCTACAAAACTTGTTTTAAAAGGTTTTATCTCCCAGTCTTCTGGTGTTTCGTATCTGATTGGCAAGACTGGGTAAAAAGGTGCCAGCATCAAGGAGCATATTTGGTGGCACGTAAACGAGGGGCCCCGCGGCGCTGTCTGTGCGAGGACGTGGCGAGTGTAAGCGCGCCTCACCCGGCGCCGCTCCCAAGTGATGGGTCCCCTTCAGCGCGCAGCTTTGTGGCTGCATCTCACGGGGCGACACAGACGCGTATTTTGCCGCCAGTAAGGGGCAGTCGCATCCAAAATAGAAGACTGACGGGCCGCAAAAATTAGGTAACCAAATTTTTCCTGAAAGAAAGAGTAGAAGGAAAAAAAGCAACTGGATCCATGTATGGTATTGACATTGACCTAAGCAGTCTGATACCAGTTTGTTAAAACATCTTAGTGACAGAAAATTTAGGTTCAAACCCGGGAGTTTTCCTACGCATTAACATGTCACACTGTTGGCGTGTGACACAACACAGTAAGTGTCTGAATCGGTGCGGGGACTCTGTGGAAAAACTCTTGCTTGTGTCCCAAGAGTTCCAGCAAGTAGAGTCAAGTGTAAAATGGCCCAGGCCACACAGGATTTGTCACCCCGCAAGCCCGGCCTTCCTGTCCCTACCCGTGTTCCGCATGCGGGTAAAGGCCCGCCCAGCCGCCGTGCGCGTGGCCGTGTGGCCTCCCGAGGTCACAACACAGCTCAGCCCGAAGGGCCGGGGCTTCTCTCGGCAGTTCCTTCCCGTCGGATGGCGTTCTGCACCGGATCCAAACCTGTCCAGCCTGTTTCTCAGGAGGAGGAGGATCGAGTCCGGGCCGCCTGCGGTGGCGCCTCCTGCCTGCTGAAGAGGCGAGAAAGGGGTTTTCCCCGGTGCGTCGGGAAGGGGCTCTTCACCGCTCTGCAGGACTTCCTAATTCTTCTCAAACACTGATTGCTTAAGCTGTTTAAATTCAAATGTGTGTTCAAAAGAAATACTGATGTGTATGCGCTTATCATCCCTGTGCGCCTGCAGTAACAACTATTCTGATTTTTTTCTAATGTAAAAATGTTGCCTATAAAGATTTTCCAGAGCCAAATGATGGGGGTGAAAAATTCCCTCCTTAAAGGTCATGTAAGAAAATTTATTGAAAGATAGCTTTGAATTCTGCCATTTCTAAAATCAACTAATATAGAATCCTCAGTAATGTGTTTTGAATTGGACTTTGTCTCAGAACTGATTGTTAATAAATACGTTAATCAGATGATTGCTTTTCTTAATTATTCATAGCATCACAACACTTACAACATAATAAGAAATTACAAGAAGTTGATGGCCTCGCCTAAGTCAGAAGCCATCTGTCTGCCTGACGGTCTTCCCAAGCCGTCTTACCTCTCCCTCCCGGCAGCCCACCTGGACTGAGAGAGTGGTGGGCGCTGAGAACTGGGCAGGTGGAGCAAGAGGGCCCAGGGCTGCATCTGGAGTCAGTGCCCCTTTGGGACCTCAAGGACTGCGCATCCCAGGCGGGGCCCCTGAGGTGAACCCCTCCAGCTCCAGCCACTGTCCCCCACCCTAGTGTCCCCCTCCCCTGTTATCCAGCCTCCCCACCCCACCGCCCTGGCTTCCCTGAGCGCGTCCCGTGGAGGATGGTCGCTCCAAGCCTCCGGGCTCTCCTGCAGGGGCCGTGTCCTGGCAGCCTCCCCCACAGGCCCCGCAGCGGGAGCCTAAGCTCCCGGGAGGCTGGCACCCAGACCCAGGGTGCAGGAACCATCGAGACACGGTGAGGTCTGGCAGCTAGCAGGACACCAGGTGCCTCCCTGTGACCAGTGCCACCTGGCCACAGATCCCAACCTGAGCCCTCTGACCTGGCAGGTGCCTGTTCTGCCAAAAGTGACACAATCCCAGGGCACCTTGGTAGGAGGTCCAGAGGCTCCCTGCACGGAGCGGCCCTGGGCAAGGCCTCACCTGGCCTCAGTCTCCCATGTCTAAAAGGAGACACCAGGTCACGCTCTTGGAAGTTCCTCCCGCCCTCAGCGAGCCTGCCCCAGGGATGCAGAACCCTCCCTCGGACGGTCCTTGGCCTTCAGCCTAGGCTCCCGTGGCTCCTAAGGACGAGGAGGAGGATGTGGGGCAGCCAGTGCCCAGACGGATCAGGCCTGAGTCAGTGCCACGGGCCCTCTATTCCCTGCGCCCCCGCTTCCTGCAGGCTCCGGCTGCCGGTCACTCGAAACCCTTCCCACGTGGGGACCGACATGCTTCTTACGGAGCGTTCCAGCCATTACCCCCCCCCCCCCTGTCCGGAGCTGATGCATGTCGCATGTGGGGAAATGGACACCGCAAGAGGTGGGACTAGAGCCCAGCTGTCCCCGGGGCTGTGAGGGGTCCGAGCAGGCGGCCGCACCCCAGCCGTGCGTGGGCCCGCTGCCGAGGTGCACTGCGCAGGGGCAGTGCCCAGGTCAGGATGGGAGGTGCCCTTGCAGCGGCCCCGCCCTGGCAGGTGAGGGGGGCGTGGCAGAGACACACCCCGAGGATGGCGCGGCGTGTCAGGCCTGGCGCCGCGGTGGGGACAGGCCAGCGGGCCGAGGGGCGGACGCGGCAGCTGCGGGACTGTTGTGCAGAACCGGCTTGCTCACCCCTGCATTGCACGGGGGAGACTGAGGCCAAGGGAGGCAGGAAGCCGCCTGGGCCGCAGGGCACGCTGGCCGCAGGATCAAGGCTGGACCTCAGGCCTTCGCTCCGCAGGCCCGAGAACCGGGGTTTCCAGAGTCCTCAGGCCGGGACCGAGTTTCCGAGCCCCGACTTCCTGCCTCCCACGCGGGCATGACTGGATCGGTGGGAAATTAGTCATTTCGTCCTGGAGGGTCGAGCGGCTGTCCACTGTCCCACCAACGCATCATCGGGGAGCCTGTCCACCAGGGAAGGCTCTCAGCCTCTGATTGCCTCAGCTCCTGTCCAGGCCCTTTGTGCTCAAGGTCTAGGGCCGCCCTGAGGGCCATCCTAGGTCCAGGTGGCCCCGGGCTGGGCCCCGGGACACAGGGCCTTTGGGCCCCGGGACACAGGGCCTTTGGGCCCCACTCATTCTGGCTTGTTCCTGTCGCAAACAAAGACGTATCCTTCTGGCTCTGGCTGGGGAACCAAAGTACTGCTCTGACACCAACCTCAGAACCAAATTCCTGAACCCCAGAATCTTCGGAGCAAAATACCAAGGTGGTTTTGTTACGGAATCCGGTCTGGATCACCCGGCGGAAGAACCAAGCGGCCCTCGGAGATCTCGGAAGGCGGGAGGTTGATTTCACACGGCGGCTCAGAAGAGACCGTTTTCCTGAGGTCTGAGCCCAGAGCGTCAGCAGCGGGAGCAGTTTCTAGCCTCTTACTTCCGCTTTCCTCATTAATCAGGGACAGGTGTTTTCTTCTTAGTCCTGTCAGCCATTTTACCACAGACTTTCCCTATCAGTTTGCGAGGTTAAAGAAGGTCTAGACAATGTTGTGTGTCAAAATCTGAGTCACATTTACATGGTTTGAAAGCACTGGTGTGTTCTGCCGAGCCTCTGCCCGCAGTCCTGTGGCCTGCAGGGGCGCGGAAGGGGGGCCTGAAGGTGGAGGGCTGGCCGCGGCTCTGGCCATGTCCAAGTCGGGAAGGTGTGGCCCCGCACATACTCTCAAGTTCAAAAGGAAAATCGGTTTTTACTTTATTTTTATTTTAAGTAAACATTAGATACCAAACGTCTAAAGAAGTCTTAAGAGGAAATCATTTGTTTCATGCAGGCGGCGTCCCTCCTTGCTTTCCATACATGGTGAGTTAGTAAGTGCTGGTTTGGGGCTGCCTGGGGGGCTCAATCCGTTAAGCATCAGACTTCGGCTCAGGTCAGGATCTCGCAGTTCCTGAGTTCGAGCCCCGTCTCAACTATGCTCTCTGCTTACAAAGAAAAATGATGAGCTCTCTAACACCGGCTCCTTCGTATGTTTTCTGCCTCACTTCACCCTCTCTTTTTCCGTTTCTTGGAAACCTGAAAGATTTCCTTTATTCGTCCAAAACACATTCATTTGTTGTACAAATACCGTAGGAATATTTAGTTCAGATAGAGCCACACTTGTCTACATAAGAAAAAAGAAACAGTATTAAACGATGTTTCTTTTATGGACTCTGGGAAGGATATTTAGGAACTTCCGGTTGGTGAACACGAGGAGGAGCCGGAAAGGGTCACAGCCCTGTCTTCGTGCCCTGCCCTGGGCCTCTCTTCCATCTGGCACGTTCCTACATTATACAGTAAACCAGTAAGCCAGTTTCTTAAAGTATATTTACCTGGGGCGCCTGGGTGGCTCAGCCTGTTGAGCATCCGACTTCGGCTCAGGTCATGATCTGGTTCGTGGGTTCGAGCCCCGCATCAGGCTCTGTGCTGACGGCTAGCTCAGAGCCTGGAGCCTGCTGCAGATTCTGTGTCTCCCTCTCTCTGTGCCTCTCCTCCGTTCATTCTCTGTCTCTCAATAATAAATAAATTAAATAATAAATAAAAAAAATTTTTTTAATAATAAAATATACTTACCTAATAGCTTTTATAATTATCTATAATAACAAAAAGCATCAATTTCAAAGTAAAAGAAAAAGCTTAGTATGATTCAGCCTTTATTAATTTATCATTATATTTAAAAAGCTAGTACAATATGTTGGTTTGTCTAAGACCAAGATTAAATTTCTCACAATTCAAATTTCTGAAAATTCCAAGATTGGTTTTATGAGTTAAATACGTTTCCACTGTTTCCGTAACTTGTTTATGTTTAATTTTTAAAATCATATGCATAAAGTTGTATTTAATAGCTAAAGTAATAAAAATAATGATTTTTAAAATCATTTCTTTTGAGAAGGGCAGAGAAAGAGAGAGAGAAAGAGAGAGAGAGAGAGAGAGAGAGACAATCCCAGGCTGGCTCCAGGCTGTCAGCATAAAGCCTGACACGGGGACAGGCCTCGATGCCACAACCACTGAGATCATGACCTGAGCTGAAATCAAGAGTCTGATGTTCAGGGGCACCTGGGTGGCTCAGTCGGTTAGGCCTCCGACTTCGGCTCAGGTCAGATCTCATGTTCGTGGGTTCGAGCCCCGCGTCGGGCTCTGTGCTGACAGCTCAGAGCCTGGAGCCTGCTTCGGGTTCTGTGTCTCCTTCTCTCTCTGTCCCTCACCCTTTCATGCTCTGTCTCTGTCTGTATCAGAAATAAATAAAACATTAAAAAAAATTAAAAAAAAAAAAGTCTGGTGTTCAACCGACAGAGCCACCTAGGAGCAGCCCCAATGAATGTCTTTTTGAAGGCCTTAATTTTATAAATTATTTACAATGCTACATTTCACAAAGTTTTGATGTGTTAAATTGTCATTTCCAGATTTTTAACCAGTGTTAAACTCTTCAACCAAATCAATTAATAGGAAACCATTAAAGGTCTATATATTTCCATATATATATATATTCAAGTTAGTTAACATACAATGTAGTCTTGGCTTCAAGAGTAGAACCCAGTGCTCATCCCAAAAAGTGCCCCCCCTAAAGCCCATCACCCATGTAGCCCATCCCCCCACTTACCGCCGGCCGCCTTCAGTTTGTTCTCTGCATTTAAGAGTCTCTTATGGTTTGCCTCCCTCTCTGTTTTTATCTTACTTTTTCCTTCCCTAAGACGTATATGTTTTCTAAAAAGAAAAAAGATACAAAAACATTGATTATTGAACATAATTTTTGGCATATAAGTTTGGTTTTGCCTTCTCTGATTTTAAAATAATGTGAGATAAGTACTCAGGAATTTATAGCTCTCCGACTTTTTTACTCTTCATTTTCAAGTTTCTCTTTTATTCCCCCAAATTTCTCATTAAAAAAAAAAAGACTGGTTACTCTAATGATCGGCAGTTAATTATACAGGAGACCGCAATTACAGAAAGATACAGGTATGCAGATGTGATATCCTATTGTTTCAAATGGTTGTTGCAGTTCATTTGATTGATAAATTTAGTTTGATATATAGGTTTCATTAACATACAATTAAGTTAATTGTATATTAAGCCATAGTTAGAAGCTTTAACTTATTACCTATGTATATATTTATACATCTGTGTATACTTAGATGCATAAAAATAAAAGTAAGTTAATTGCTCCCTTATTATAGTTTGTTACATAAATAATGTACCAAAAGAATAAAATTAAAAGTTGGGTCTCTGATGGCTAATGTGTCAACTTGACTAGGTCCCAAATACTTGGCTAAACATTATTTCTGGATGCATTGTGACAGTGTTTCTGGATAAGATTAACGTTTGAATCCCAATGTGGGTGGGCTTCATCTAATCAGTTGAAGGCCCAAGCAGAATAAAAGTTCTACCGGACTGTCCTCGAGCTGGGACATTGGTCTCCTCCTGCCTTTGGCCTCTGACCTGGACGGCGGCCATACCATCAACCCCCCTGGTGCTGTATTCTCAGTCTTCATAATCATGTGAGCCAAGTCCTTATAATAACTCTCATAGATATAAACACACACATATCTTATATATATATACATCCTTATGATTCTATTTCTCTGAAAAACCCTAATACAGACTCTCCTATAAAAGGACTAAGGTTCTTGTCATACTTCTTGAGGAGTAGAGAGGAGAAGAAAGAAAATTTGAATAAATGATATCATACAGAGCAGAGAGAAACCTCTAGAACAGAACTGGAAGAGGCGGGGAGGCTACATAAAAGATAGAAAGCTCAGAATTCTCCAAACTTGATGCAAGACAGAAATTCTCAGGGACCCCACTAAATCCCAAGTAAGACAGTAAGTTACGTAGTAGCAAATCCATGGGACACTGAAGAGAAGCCTTGAAAGTAGCTAAAGAAAACGTAACTGGCGCCGTCAGTAATGATGGAGGTTAGTGGAATGCCTTTAACACACGGAGAGACCCCGGCCACCAGCTGGGACGTGTGTGCTCAGCTAATCAAGAATTAGGGAAATACAGGTTTTCAAGATGAATTACCACAATCAGACCTAAAGAAATGTCTCAGTGTTAACTTCAGCACCCCTGACATATTGGACCAGATGGTTCCTTGGGGGGGGCGGGGGAGGCACACCCTGTCCTCCATCCACTGGATGTCACCGTCTTCCCAGTTGTCTCCAGACATTGCCAGATGTCCACTTGCGGAGAAGCACTGGTCTAAAGGGTGTTATTGGGGGGCGGGGGGGGAGGGGAACGACGCCAGAGGGAACCATAACAAAGACGTCAATGTCTACGCTCCACTTTTCCCTAGTAATAGAACCCTGGCTTTTAGCAGGGGAGATGCCGGAAGCCGGTGCTTCTAGTGGGCTGCCCAGCCAGGCTGCAGTCGGCTTCGCTCTGGGGGTTAGAGCACACTCTGACCACATGGAAGGCATTAGGAAAATCGTAACAAGTGGACTTGTTGATTCTTTTCCAGCTGCTTTTAGCGAGTCTTGTAAGAAAGTCTCCGGCCGGAGTTATCCAGTAGCAAGGGGCGTTGTAGGGACCCCGTTTATTAGCGAAGGCAACTCCCACCGTGGCCGGCGACAACCTGGACAGTTGAATAGTTTGGTTCCTTGCACGTTTGAAAAAACTAACCACTCTGTACACTCAACCAAGACAGTTGGGAGCCGTGGCTCTGAAGACAACCTGGCTGCTAGGAGTAAAGTGAATGTGTTGCTTTTTATAATAAATCTATCATACTGGCAAATGTGAAGGAATCGGGCAAATCAAGCATTCGCAAGAACAACTGTTACGACTTGGCATTGTGTCCTGGTGGCGGACACAGACGTTCCCAGGAGCTAGGACAAAACCTGGAAAGAACCCAGCGTCTGGACACTGGCTATGCTGACGTGCAGAGTACCATAAACAAACTAAAGCACAGTGACATGTGGTGACATGCATAAAATGACCAACGTAATTTTGAGCAAAAGATGCAAAACAAAATGCTTTTTTACTCCATTTATGTAAGGCTCAAAAATGGGCAGAAGGGGCGCCTGGGGGGCTCAGTCGGTTAAGCATCCAGCTTCAGCTCAGGTCATGATCTCACGGTTCGTGGGTTCAAGTCCCACATCAGCCTCTGTGCTGACAGCTCAGAGCCTGGAACCTGCTTCGGATTCTGTGTCTCCCTCTCTCTCTGACCCTCCCCTGCTCGCGCTCTCTCTCTCTGTCTCTCAAAAGTAAATAAAAAACATTTTTAAAATTATTTAAAAAAAAGAATGATCAGTTCTGATTTGTGAAAATATCTTATTTTTTAAAAACGGGCAGAAATAAATAATATTTAAAAATGTCTACCTCAGTGGTAAACACTGTATAAAACAATAATAAAAATGTACAATTTGTGGGATAAAAAACAAACAAAACAGTAGACAATAACATGGAAAGTGTCTATATAAGTGACCCGGAAGGAAGTCTATAACATATTGTGAATGTTAAAGTAAAAAGGGAGGTAGGAGAGACTGAAGGAGTTCTATTTGAGCATCTAATAAGTTTTGCTCTCAAAAACTTTGTATAATAGTTGCTCATTTTCAGTTTTTAACTGGATGAAACAACTTCAAAAAAGAAAAAATTAAAAATGGAAAGTGAGGAGAGATAGTGTTTCAAAGGAATTGAGGTAGAAATAGTAACTTTATAAATGAACAGAAGCACAATGTATGTATATGGTATGAAATACATGATAGTTTCAGATAACAGAAATACCATATAACTTCTACCATAGTATAGAGGAAAAGAATTGAATTTAAAGGCTTCAGTAAATCTAAAAGTAGAAAAAGAACATCTTCTATAAAGCAGGACAAATTAAAACACAAAAGCACAATCAGGTAAAAATTGATGTGGTTTTGGGGTGGAGGTGGGTGTCCAGAGCCAACATCCGAGAAGAATTCTTGAGATGTCTTTGGTGCAAAAAGTGTGATTTTCTTAAAGCTGGTGACAGAGTCCACGGGCAGAGAGAGCTGTGGGACTGTGAGGAGCGGCGAGTGTAGACTTGGGAGTTGGGGGAGGTAAGGCGGAGGCGAGTTTACTCACCTGGGCAGGCTGCTGGGAACTCTGAAAGCAGGTGTCCGGCCCACAGTTCCAAGGGACTTTATGGCTTCATGCTTCATGAAGTCAACCTCAGTGCCTCAAGGTTGTATAGTCCTACGAGTCTTGGTAAAATAGCCAGTATTTCCAGTGATGTCCTGATCCAAGGGGAACAGACGCTTACTGAGCTTCTGCAAATACTTGCAGTTGCCATGAAAAAATGAACACTCAATGAGAGCTTCTGAATTGCAGGCGGTTCGAGTAGAGAGAAAGGTTAAATGCTTCAATTTGTTCACAGAGGAAGGCTCCATCACATTTCTGTAAGTCACAGAGATCTTAAGAGAAAGTTTCCTTAATCTGGAAGAGCACACATTAGAGGGCCAGCAATGTTTTAACAAGAGTCACAAAAACTATGAATGACAAAAAGACTAAAAAATGGACACAGTTGAAGAGCTGACAAGAAATTTCTGTGACATAAAACACTTCAATAATCAGAATATCAAGTGATGGCCTTGTACCAAAACATATTAAAACTTCAGAAATTCCATTAATCTCTAGAATAGTTATAGCATTTACCCAAATATAACTTAAGACATTATTAGTGCTTCTCTTGTTTCCATCAGTCTTAATTACAGTTAGCAGAATTTTTAACTCTTAGAAATCCTAGTCTCCAGTGAAAACTAAGTAGTAACCAATTGTGAACTGTCACACCAGAATTCTTTAGATGGCAAATTTATGGATACATTTAAGCACAAAGCATGTTTTCCGAAAGATTTAAATATCCTTATTTTTTCTTCAATAAGAAGCCAAAAACCACAAACCTACTTTCAGTAATGAATTCTTCACTACTACAACCTATTTGGAAAGATCTAGATGTCCAGTGGACTCAATCCCATTTATCATGCAAGCAAAGCTTTAAAGTTTCATTACCAAAGAATGAAAGCTAGCTTAACAATTACCCATGAAAACTGTGAGACAGAATTAACCATCATTTTAAGTCATCTTTTTTGGTGACAAACTGCAGATATAACATGAGTTTATTTGACCTTCAGCAAACCTAGTATAAAAGTTTCATATTTAATGCTGTAAACTAAAGGCATGTCTATCTTAGTTAAACCCACAAATTAGCTTAAACACAGAATATTTTCCACCTTTATCCACTTACAAGTCGATCAATTTGCTCCTCGTTGCCAGTTCTTACCTGGGACACTTGTGGGGAAGTCTCAAGTGGACGGTCCAAGGGTTTGCTCTTCACTGCTTGACAGTGAGGTCTGCTAGAAGGAGGAGCCAATGGTGCCAGAGGCAAAGCGGATCGCATAGGAGCCGGTTACTCAGGCTACACCCAAGGTGGTGCAGAAACAGGAGAAGACAGAAGAGGCAAAGCGCAGCCAGAAGTCAGAGAAAGAGGGTTCCCGGTTCTAAACTTTGTCAGTTTGGATCGATGAGCAGCCACCGTGTTTTTTCCACCAAAGTGGAAATATGCAGTTCATGTCAGGTCAGAGAACACAGCGAACTTTTCTGAAACAAAGACGGTTTTGGCAGCTGCTTGGGAATATTCCTGAAGTCCCTCTCCTGAGGTAGACTTACCAGAGACTGTTGGTTCCAATCACAGACATTAGCCTGGGAAATGAATGAGGGAGAAGCCCCCGCATACAGCTAGAGTAGCCTGGGTCTACGAAGAGGATCCGTGCGAGGAGGTCTGCCTCCCCTTCGTTAAAGATGACTTGTTTCTCCTCCAGCAACGCGGATTTATCTCAAGGAGGCCTAGTTAGACCACTATCGTCCAGTATATCAGGAGGAGGTTTACTAGCCAAACGCATTCGAGCAAACACAGTCTGCAAGAGGCCCTTAGGTTGGCGTCCTGACTTAGAGACAGAAAGGCCTGGGCATGGGTATCTCTGACGTTTTCCCTGTTTCCTGCTGGAGAGATCTAACTGATAGATCCTACGGAGGCCAGGCAGTGCCACAGGAGAGCAGCTGCTTCTTGACTTTTGCAAGCCGAGTTGTTTCCAGTGGTTAAAAGGCATCCCAGAGGCGAGTCCTTGGGAACTGAACATTAACAAGAAAAATTTCCCAGGCTCCTAGGTGGTGTCCCACACGCAGGATATGTTGGAGGTTCCTGGTCCAAAGGCACCTGAGGCATCGCTCAAAATTGCGATGATCACCACCTGCCCTAAAGACCCTGGAGGAGGGAGGCCAGCCCTCCCCCAGCCCCTCCCCCCGCCACTGCCACATTGCATCCTAGACTACAATCGGTGCTGGCATATGGACCAAACTTTCCTTGCTGAGAAGGCCACACCATAAAGGCTAGCTGCACCTTGGCCTGCCTTGCCGCGAAGGCCACGAACAACCTGCCATTTATAACCCATAGAAAACACTGGAAATTTTTTACAAGGTGAAATTTCCTAATTCTGTAGTTTAAGTAGTTAGTAGAGGACCATGGTGAAAAATGATAAAGACAGAAGTCCATGATGACCTAAGCAATTTCCAACACATGTAGTCCTTCCTTACAGCGGACTTCCTAGGGAACAGTCCCCGGCTGGGTTTTAATTCAGTCAGGTACTGGTTTCCACTGGCTCCAACTGGAGGTCTCCTGGCCAGAAGTGGTGAGACCAGGGATGTGAGGGGATCACATCAGAGCAATGAGGAGGAAACCTCCCATGGGAATCTTAAGATTGGCAACCGTCCTGGCGACTTAGGTGGCTGTCCCGTATCCAAGACAGACAACTTTGTATAAGGACAGAAATGAACAGGGGCACCCAGGTGGCTCGGCTGGTGGGGCAGCAGACTTCAGCTCAGGTCATGATCTCATGGCTCGTGAGTTTGAGCCCCATGCTGGGCTCTGTGCTGACAGCTCAGAGCTTGGATCCTGCTTCACATTCTGTGTCTCCCTCTCTCTCTCTGCCCCTTCCCTGCTCGTCTCTCTCGCTCTCTCTCCAGCTGGCTGTCTCCGTCTCTCTCTCTCTCAAAAATAAACATTAAAAATTAAAAAAAAAAGAAACAAAGAAAGGGTAAGGACACCTGGGTGGCTCAGTCGGTTAAGCATCTTTGGCTCAGGCCATGATCTCACAGTTCATGGGTTTGAGCCCCACACCAGGCTTTGTGCTGACAGCTCGAAGCCTGGAATCTGCTTTGGATTCTCTGTCTTCCTCTCTCTCTGCCTCTCCCCTGCTCTTGCTCTCTCTCTCTCTCTCTCTCTCTCTCTCAAAAATAAATAAACATTTAAAAAATGTCAAGAAACGAAGAGAGGGCATCAAGTTTCTGGGTCTCATTACAATTCCAGCCAAGGTACTAACTTCCAGCCAAAAAGCAAGCTTTCTCCTCCCCATAGAGTCTAGCCACAGGCTAGAGTATTGCAACCTGAGCTATCTACATGAACGTTGTCCACTAAGACTGTATTCCTCAAAAGTCCCCTGAGATGAGAATAAAGGGGGAGGAGAGGAAGTTCTCACCAAGTATGCACCAAAGCTCAGGGTCCAGATGCAAAGACTCGAAGCCCCACCTTGGGTGCCAAATGGTGAGATTAATGTTGGCGAGGGGGTGGGGTTCCAGAGCCAACAGGCAAGAAAGAATTCTTGAGATGTCTTTGGTGCACTAAAGTTGTTTTGTTAAAACACAGGGATTTGTGGGAAGAGTTGCCTTATTTCTTGGGAGTTGGGGGAATGAATGGCAAGGGAAGTTTCCAAAAGGATTTTCATATGTAAAAGAAGACTCACAGGATCCTGGAGGCCGAGCCAGTGCCAAGCTAAGGTGGTTTTTCCCTCGAGCAAAGCGATTACGTTAAAGCAGTTGGGAGCTCCTGGAGTAATGTCATACTCCGCCAGCCTCAAGTACTTGTCAGTAGGCTGCGGGTTATAAGGAAACTTAATTTATCTACCGTTTCCTTCTGCCTTTGTTTCCCACATCAAAAATGATTCCCAAACTATCAGTAAAAGCAACCAAATTTTAAGACAGTGAAATCAGGGCATTAAAGCTGAGGCTCTCTGAAGTATGGGGCCTCTGTGCAAACGCACCAGGCGCACACCCAGGAAGCCAGCCCCACACCTGAGGCAGATGCACTGGCTACAGTGAGGAGGACCTGAGCAGATGACTCCTGACTTTCCAGCCCTCTCGTCTCACGTGTGGCCTCCGATCAGGATCCAGACTGTGTTCCTTGAACTCTTGGACCATCCGCATGCTCTCTCCATGGGCATTTCTCTGTGTTCCCATCAGTCCTCACGGATGTGAACTTAACCCAGATTCTGGGCGTGGATCCTAAGACTCCACTAAGATGTCACTGTTTCCTTTCTTCCACAAAATTTCCACATCCCAAACTTTCCCTTGTATCTCAGATGGAAACCTGGAGATGACTCTGAGGCTTAGATCCCCAGGGGCTTGGGGCGGTGAATGAGGGAGAATGTCTACTTCCCTTCCTGTGGCGCTTTATTTTCCAGTCTTCTTGTCAGGATTTTGAAAAGCTAACCTTCTGAGATCTGTGTGACCTACAGTTCCCTGTGAAAATGAACCAGTCGGAGGCACATAAAAGAGATGAATCCCACAAACCATTTAGATGAAAAGGAACCAGACACAAAGGAATACATACTAGATGATTTCACCGATTTAAAGTAGGAAACAAAACAAAGATCAGGCAGAAATATAATGTTTAAGGAACTTTTCTTGGGTGGTTATAAAGTGCAAGAAAATTATTATACATCGGACTACAGTTTACTTTGTGGGTCAGGGGAGGAAAATGATCAGGAAGGGCAGGAGGGGACTTAAAATTTCCTGCAGTCCTACCTCCGAGTCTGATGGGCGATTCTAGGGGGGCTCGCTTCACGAAACTTGAGCTGTACATTTTTGTTTCGTATACTTTGTTACATTTTGTGATAAAAAATATATTTTGGGGGATGCCTGGGTGACTTAGTTGGTTAAGTGTCCAACTCTTTTGGCTTAGCTGAAGCGTTTTGGCTCAGGTCATGACCTCATGGTTTGTGAGTTCGAGACCCACATCAGGCTCTGTGTCAATAGTGGGGAGCCTGCTTGGAGCTTTCTCTCTCTGCCCCTCTTGCACTCAAATAAATAAATAGTTTGTTTATTTGTAGAACATTGCACTTCTAGAGTAATATTGTCACTTGCACTCTACTTCTGGAGTTATCACCCAGAGATATCTTTCAAACTTTCTGATTTTGAGTGGGTCCTCCAAAACTAGAGATAGCCCTCTAGGTCAAGTAATGTAAAATCTTTAAGGACTCTTCTCATTGAAAAACACTAATTCTTTGTTCATAACTATTTGGATTTAACTCTGCTTTGCAGTAAATTTTGATCAAACTCAGGAAACTCAAAAAATTCAAACTAAATTATGAACTCACCTGCAGTTTTCATGTTCTTCCCAACTCTGTTAAAAAAACAGAATAGTGAAGTAATCTATTCTCAACTTGACTCAGACCGCCACCTAGGAAGACGGCTTCAATTACTGAACTTTTCAATGCCTGAGAATACGGATCAAGATCGGGTTGCGTCTCTTGTCCGGTTCAGCCCCTCCGAGTTCAGAACATCCTGGTTACTTTTATATTTACAATCAGTTTGAAGAGATCACCTTCTCCAGGTAATGCAGCCAGTGACAGGTGGAAAGACATTCTAGAGTTGAAGCCTCATATTGTGTGAATGCAATATTTGGGGAAAGGGAAACACCAATTCTTATTGGACGTTGTATTACTCCAGTGCTGGTGGCCATGGCTTATCACTTGGAACGTTCTTCCACAAGTCACCGCATGCAATTAGCTAACACAGCTCCTCCATCAACGAGGCGGTCCCCATGCCTGCTGTCAACACTCCAACCCGACTTTCTTCTTATGTGCAAATACTACTTGCTTCTCCTTTTTTAACATATAAAAGTTTCTGCTTATGCTCACATTAGAATGCACCTTGCTAGAATGAGCTTCTCAGCTGAGGATCTGGTAGAACTTTAGATGTCTATAGAGGAATTGTTTTGATTATAAATAGACCAAAAGGAAGAAGTACTTGTGGATTTCCCTCAAAACTTTATATTCTTTCTATGTAAGATTCATGTGTATAACTAGTGTGTGGAAATATTTGCATAAATAGAAAAGTACACTTCTCTTGGGCTGCAGACTTCAATATTCAGTATTGGTTTCTGTGCAAAAGGACCCTTTAGACCTCTCACCAAGGGAGAAGCTGCCATGCCCATTTTAAGTCAACCTCAATAATGTACCTATCCAAGGGCAGCTTGCTTTCTGCTCACATTCAAACCTGAGGTCACAAAGGAAAAACATCCACAGTGAGCCAGTTTTCTCTACCTGTGCCCAATATATTGATCCAATTCTTGGGTTCACAGCAATAGCAACCATCTGTTGAAAACACTTCAACATCCTATGAAATTTAATCAGCAGATGCATACCTCCGCTTTGCCATACCGAGCTTAAGTTGATTTCATAGCAAGAAGCTTGAACTAATGTGGCTACAGATCAGCTGGGAACCAAAAACATATATCAACTATGGGATATAAATGGAGGCAATCTTGCTTTTTTAACTGATTCATTTAGAACTCAGGGCTGTAGGAGTCTGCTATCTGCTCTCCCCTGTGCTCCACTGGAGGGTCATCACCTAAACTGCTGTTCCATTGGAGGCAAATCAGGAGTCTATGCTGTTTTGTTAAAGTCATAAATATACTGGGTTTCTTTATGATAAATGCATTTCATTATTTATTTAGATGTTTAAGCTCTCGCACTGGAGTTTTACAAGCTGGTGAACACTGACAAATTATTTCTCCCACAGAACTATAACCACACATTCCCAGACAGTATAAATATATGGTTGAATTAACATTAATACACATCACTATTTTATCAATTACATAATAAAACAAATTATCAAGTATCCAAATATTAAGTTACACAGCTCAAAAGGCATATAAAATATTAGATGTCTGCTCAATTCATTAGCAGAAACCCACTTTTTTTTTTTTTTGCAAGAGAGGTTGGGAAGAGAAGAAAAAAGAGCACACTTCAAACAAACAAAAATAAGTTGGTAAACAACTTCAGATAAGAAAAAAACTACAAGAATTTCAGAAATTTTATGATTAAGAATTATTTTAGCTATAATAACAAAGCATCTCTACCTCTTAAAAAATATTTACCAAATTAAAGAGCATATTCTAGTTCTGAGGGTTGGGGGGGAGGGGGGAGGGGGGAAGACAGGTGGTGATGATGGTGGAGGGCACTTGAGGGGAAGAGCACTGGGTGTTGTATGGAAAACAATTTGACAATAAAATATTATGGAAAAAAAAACAAAACAAAACAATAAAAACTCATCAAATAGGTAGCCTTAAAAAAAATAAAAATAAAATTGTTTCTAAAGCACAAAAAAAAAAAAAATAAATAAAGAGCATATTCTACATGTTTTGCACAAGACAAAGGCAACGTTTTACTAAAATACTCAATAGCCCCTCCCGTTCTTTTCTCAGGCCCTCCCTGTTAGTTGCACCCCAAAGTGCAAACATTAAATTAACGGTAAGGCTTTTTTTGTCTGGAGACATTAAAGACATGTGCTTCTGTACAATGTAGATTTTCAAAATGGAGGTTTTTCATAACAGCACAAAAGAAAATTTGTAGAAAGACATGAAACAATCATTGGAAGACTTGGTAAAAATCACCCCCGCCCAAAAAAAAGTTGAGCAAACCTGATGGATACTGGTACAAATGTGGGAGATGTAAACATAAAGTGAGCAGGCAAGTCACCATATAGGCCCTAATTTCTATGTTTGAAATGACTGAAGGAATAAACCACATAAGGTCCAGAGTGTTCATAGTTCCTGGAATTTTAGTTCTGTATAACACTAAAAATATACAAGTATTGTGCTGGGTATTTTGGCACCTAATCTTTCTAAATTTCTTATATATTGATAAGATTCTGGCATGGGAATAGATTTAAAGACATAACTCACTACTGCATGATTTCAGGATGGTCA
Organism: Suricata suricatta; assembly: GCF_006229205.1. Classification (NCBI taxonomy): domain Eukaryota; kingdom Metazoa; phylum Chordata; class Mammalia; order Carnivora; family Herpestidae; genus Suricata; species Suricata suricatta. The sequence goes on from NC_043704.1 coordinate 151,200,331, forward strand.
ATTGGTACAAGTGGTAAGCACATTTTAAACGCTGAACAGAAAGAATCTTTTGCTAAGTGTCCAAACAGGTTGATCATAACCCAAGCATAGAGGTCGCAATTCCGTCAAACCTGTGGCCTGATAAAACTGCTTTCCAATACTCCTCTGGAAGCTTCATTAGACGTATTCACTAAGCAACATGTTGGCTAGTATGTATGACAAATTAGGTCCTGTTTCAAGTTCCACGTCCAAGGCAATGACATCAGGCACCCCAATTTTATTGAATGCAACTGTTGTTTCTATGACCGTTGGAGTCTTTGAAGCGCAGCCGCATTTTAGGACGATATTGCTCCAAATACAGAAGTTGCTTGCTGTTAAAAACGCCTCGCCGCTTTCGTCTTACGTACTGTACTGCGTCTTCATATTTCATTCCACCTTCAATTAATGCTACGGCCACAAGCCTGGAGCTCTCCCAAGACCTGCAACACAATGGGCAGCAATACAACAACCAGGTTCTTCACGAAACTTAATTTTTACAAGACTTAACCAGTCATCAACAATCTGGTTGGATGGTGGTGCACCATCATCCAAAGGCCAATCGGGAACATGGGTGCCTTCTTTCTCTACAAGAGCAGTGTCGTAAGTTGCTTCACATACTCTTACTATTGTGGTAACTCCATACTTCTTAAGTTCCTCTCCGAATTTGTTTAAGGTCGCATTGGTTGGATTGTGTGTAATGAGAAATCTCATGTTGTTGTATGTGACTTCCACGGGAGCTGGGCGGTTCATTCGAGCCGTGTTAATTTTGTTTAAAAGCACTCAATGAGGTTATGAAAGAATTTTAAAAATTGAATGCAAAAATGATGCAAAGAAACTGAGTCTACTTCGATATACTCCACTTGAAATTCTCAGTGCATCGAGTATGAAGTTGGGAGTAATGGGAAATGAAATGAACCTCCTAACAAGCAGCAGCAATTCTTCAATGCAGGAATACTGAGGCGATAGAAAGGAAGTGCACTGAGGTTTACCCCATCCAGGTCAGGACTCTTGTAAAATGCTCTGTGGATTTCAATTCAACACTTCTGTGTCCAGGTTTACCGCTCTTACAGGGGCTTCTTGGTGGAGTCGTAATGAATTTCTACAGTTCACTTGTCTGCATAGAGGTCGTGCTGTGCCTGGCAGTAATCTCCACTGCCCTTCAGAAACTCCATAAATGTGTGACCAACACCACCACAGAACTGAGGAATATGTTTACTCACTGAAGACTGTGGCCTAACATACAGCCCGTCCCGAGGCGGCAGCGACACAGTGGCTGCAGGGCAGGGGGTAGTGGTGGTCATCGCGGGGCGGCGGCGGCTTTGCAGGCGGCGGCGGGGGCACCAGACTCTCATAAATATACTGTTAAATTTAACTTATTCAATGTATTCAGTTTTGAGGTTTTTTAACATTTAATTTTTGAGAGACAGAGACAGATCATGAGCAGGGGAGGGGCAGAGAGGGAGACACAGAATGGGAAGCAGGCTCCAGGCTCCGAGCTGTCAGCACAGAGCCCGACGCGGGGCTCCAACCCTTAACTGTGAGATCATGACCTGAGCCGGAGTTGGACGCTCAACTGACTGAGCCACCCAGGCGCCCCTCATTTTTGTTGTAAATTAAACGTTTTTAGGCAGAAACACCTTTTAAAATGTTCTCCATTTTGAGGGGCACCTGGGTGGCTCAGCCAGTTGGACATCTGACTCCTGATTTCAGCCCATGCCCTCCGGGTTCATGAGTTGAGCCCTGCATCGCGGGAGCAGGAAAATTAGCACTCCTGGGTCTGGGTCTCCGGTCCACTGGCCGATCCTGCAGACTTGACTTGTCAGCCCCTGGAATCACTGTTCTGTTCCTCCGGAGAAGGACGGGACTTGTCCCTTCCTGGCCCGTGTGTCTACGTGGGCACTGGTTCCTGTTTCCAATGCTCCTTCACTCTGCCGGCGGCAGGGCCCTCTGGTAGAGGCAACGGGGAGCAGCCGACACTTCTGTTGTCACAGGGCCCTCCTGGTTCAGCCCCGCACCAGCCCAGCAGGGGTCTCCTCTGCACACGTCTGAACTCAGGCCTATGGGCACTCTCTTCCAGTGTCCTACCGTTTACGATTCTGCTCCTGCTTCGTGGCTTGCCCTGTGGAGGGGGGATAAATACTGTACCCCAGGAGCCTGGGGGGCTCAGTCGGCTAAGCGTCCGACTTCGGCTCAGGTCATGATCTTGCAGTTCGTGGGTTCAGCCCTGCATTGGGCTCTGTGCTGACAGCTACTCAGAGCGTGGATGGAGCCTGTCTTCAGATTCTGTCTCCCTCTCTCTCTCTCTGCCCCTCCCCTGCTCACCTTGTCTCTCTCTCTCAAAAACAAATAAAAAACATTTTTAAAAATTTTAATAATGTACCCCAAACTGATTTAGATGTTGAGACAGATGACACCACACACATCAAGGTGTTATGGAAAAGTTCACTGCGCACGTAACGTGGCTCTCTGGGAGGAGTAAGCCAGGCACCCAACCCTGTCAGGGCAGGTCAGTCCGTCTTGATTGCAAGGAGGGCAAGTGAACCCGACTGTTGCTGTGGTTAGGGGTGTGGGTTTCCAGGGCAATGGCTTGCGTGAAGTTCACCTCAAGTGTGGAGGGCGTGCCTGGCTTTCCTACCAGCTGGCCCAGGAGTGAGGCAAAACGGGGAGGGGAGGGCTTGCAAGCTCTCTGCTGTCAAATATCAAAACGAGTCAGACTCCACTATAGTTCCGCCAGTCGTGGGGTGGGAGCAGGGTCCAGGTCCCTACCTACCGCTTTCTTTTTGCCTTTTGAGTTACTTAGATACACCTACTAATCACAATCCTAAATTCTTTCTCTTAAAATAACTGGTGTGGTGTTTGGCTCCTGACTGTGACCTGGGTGATGTGTCTCTTTGCTGTTCTCAACAGGGGAATCAGCCCTGACTGAATGCATGTGGTACGTGGGCACACAAACATTTACTCCCCGTTCATGGACCTGATAAAATGGAATGGCTGACTACGCATCCCCATCCACAAGATCCCATTTCTTAAACTTTGACTCTAAAGCTTCTGACCTCACTTGCTACACTTAGGGGGAAAAGGCTGAAGAAAATAGAGCTTATAGTTTCCCATAAACTGCATGTCTTAGACTATGTGTCAATACACGGAGAACATCCTCGCTCTTTTTGTGGTTTCCATCACTGATGGGACCAGAAGCGTTCAACCACTCCTTTCCTAACAGCCATTTGTGTTGCTCCAGAGTTTTGTGGGTGAGGGACCTGAAGCCCTCAAGAGATGAAACGGCTCACTCTCAGTGACGGTTCATAACTGGCAGAGCCAGGATTTCTATCAAGTCATGAGACAACAGAGCCCATGCTTTAAAACATTTTTATTTTTAGGTATTTTAAGCAAACAGTTAAAAAAAAAAAAACCCACACTATCCTGTTAATCTATATCAATTTTTTAAATGAAATAAAACACAAGTGAAACTTGCACATACCCTCCCCGATTCCATCTGCAAACCCCACCCCCGGAAGGCAGAACACGATTTTCACACGATATTCTAACACATGATTTTATACTCATCATATAATCTGAATCCACAGGAATATATTATTGTGCAAAACAGTAACATTGCTCACCATATGCCAACAACGCTTACATGCCAGCCACTAACCAAAACACTGTGCATGCATTTCATCAGCCACCCCCCCAATCACTTGTGAGGATGGCAACTACTCTCCCATTTCATTAAAAAGGTGAAACACAATAATGTGCCCGTAGATACACAGTATATTCGACGTGCCATACATGGGGTGCACTGTACGTAAATTCTGCAGCTTTCTCCGCATTTTCGATCTCTCCATGTTGAAAGAGTAACTAGCTCTTTCACGTTCACTTCCCAAAGGAGCAAGAACCCATTCGTTGGCTTTCCTATTGATGGAGATTTAGGCTTTTCCCATTCTTGCTACCCACCCAGTACTGCAGTGAGCAGTTCCATACAGACGTCCCCCCCACGTGAAGCTCTTCAGGGACCCGTCCAGGAGTGGGGCTGCGGGGGACGCACACGACCATACAGGTCACGCGAGCTGCCAGGCGCAGGCGCGAGGACCCCCTCCGCCCCACCGCAGTGGGCTCCTGTCGTCCCGCACACGTGCCGAGCCCGCGCGGGGCTGGCAGGAACCTGTCGTCTGGAGGAGTGCAGGCGGTGCACGCGGACCGACACCTGCTGCGCGCCCTGCTCCGTCCACGCCTCTGCCGGGCCCACGTCCGCACTGCGGCTGGGAGTGCCCGCGCTGAACAGCCGATTCCGAGACTTTCCCACACCTACTCCTGTCTGGGGGCTCCCGGCCCTCTGGCTCCCCGCAGCCCCGACTCCAGTCCTTCCTAGGCGGCCCGAGACAGCGAGGCAGGGTTCAGAGAAGCCTGCTCGTTCTCTAGGGCGGGACGGGGGAGACCTGAGAACCGGTGGCTGGGCAGCCAGAAACCGCGTCACCGGGAGCTGCATGGCGTGGGCCGGCCGCCGCTGAGCCGCTAACCAGTGTGCCTGCAGGTCCTCCGGTCCACACTGGACTCAGGCCCCCTTCAAAACACTCCAATTCTGACTCAGCTGAACTAAATTCAGTCCCATATTCCTTAACAGAGGTAATTTTGTACAGAATTTTCTCGGCACGACAAACATAAATAAGCACCCAACCCCGGCCTCCAGAGCACCCCGTCTGGCTGCAGTGACAATAACTCTTGGGAACTTGGACAACACGCGGCAGTGGAAGATACCAGCACCAGGAGAGGTGGGACCAGGGGAGAGGCCTTAGGTGGCTGAGGGGTAGGGAGGGCCAGGCCCCGAAGGGTGAGGACCTGGCCAGCATGGATAGGGTCTACACTCGTGGTGAAGGGGACAGCACAAGGCAGGCCAGCCCAAGGGTGTTCGGGGCAGCAATGAAGTTAAATCCAGCACTGATTACACTAAAATGTTTAGCAGTTAGCTCTGAGCAGTGAGACTTTTCTCCTTTTCCTTTTAGCTCGTCTGTATTTACTAATAACTTTAGAAAAATAATGTATTACTCACCTAATTAATATTACTTAAAAACTCAGGTTATTGAACAGACTCCATCAGCCCAATCCCAAGATATTAAAGGCTTACCTCAGCATACAGGGATTTCTGTTGATTTTTACTTCTTTCTACACTTGAAAATCTGGTGTGAATATTTTAAAAAAATAAGTACGTCTCACTTTATAAAAATGGCAGTAGGAACCCCCTACTGGGGCACGGACGCTGTGAGGTGACAGTGGCACAGGAGTGGGAGGGGGTGAAATATGACCAGAAAAGGGGTGTTTCCTTGGTTGCAGCGCCAACTGATTTGAAGCTGAAACGGACTTGGAGCTGCAGCTCGTGAGGGCTCGGCTTCTAGTGACCAGCCCCCAACCCAGAGCCCCGCACACCCAGCCTCCCTTTGCCAATCCTAGGAATCAGGGGGCTTGAGGGCTTGAATTTTCCACACGAGCTCAGGGACTTGTGCAGGATCATTCTGCCAAGAAGTCACACTGAGCCTGAACTCAGCTCCGGTAACTCCAAGGCCCTTCCCAGGACCCTGGGCCGTCAGCACATGGGCCTCTGGTCCCCGCCCAGCCACTCGCAGGGCCCGTTTTCGGCACTACACCAGCGCAGGGACACCCGGCTCCGGGGCGGAGGCAGCTGCTGCTGTAGGAAAGGGCGGCAGGGCCAGAATGACCAACGCTTCCTGAGCAGGGACCAGAATGCAAACCTGGGGGTGCCGGAGTGATCTCCCTCTTCTCCACCCCCTGCCTGTCCCATGTGACGTCACCGCAAAGTGTCAAAGCCTTCATTTTCACCTGCCCACGACAATCCAGAAAGGTGAGATTACTGCTGAGCGTGCTCTTTCCAGGTTGGTTTCTTCTTACTACAAGAACTGGTCCTTTCCACGAGCGCACCCCGACTCACAACAGAACAGAGACTGAGATGGCACTCTACCAAGTGACACACTGTATCCTTATATTCATAATGTGAGCCCTTCAATAATCAGAAGCAATGGCTCCTTCCATAAATTTTAGGGGGGAAAATGGTCCTTTATTCTTGCTCTCTGCTTCAAGTCAGGCTGGCAAGTGAGATGGGGGCGCCCCCCCACCAGGCCACCTTTTCTCCAGAGGGCCTCTGTCACGGGAGCTGGTACCCTTGGGTTGACCCCGATGCCAGCACCGGATCTGACGTGCGAAGAAAGCTACGTGAAGGTGAGAGATCCCTGTAGTGTGCACAGGTTACAGACGCAAGTGGAGAGCTGTGAGTCTTGTAGAAAATTCAGACCCTCTGCGGGGCAGGGAGAGAGTCCCCTTCACGGAAACTGGCGGCAGGGCTAACTGCATGGACGACTCTCAGCTGTGTACCTGCACCGAGTCCCCGGGTCTGTGGCTAACCCTGGTGACTGTTAACTCAGCACTCCCACACGCAAGACTGGCCCAAAGCTCCCTACCTCCGTAGCTCGCTGTGAGGCAGCCCCAGGGGGGACCCCTGATGCTCACACAACTTGGCCCACCACCTGTCTGGGGCCCTTTTCTTCTGCTGGCTCACTCCTCTCTAGCCCAACGGCCTCCCTACTGTGCTCCAAGACAGCAGACAAGATCCAGCCTCCTGTGCTGGTCCGAGTTCCGCCTTTTCGGTTGAAGCCCTCCCTAACGAGCCGACCTACAACAGCAGGCAGCCTCCCAATCCAGCACTGCCTCTCACCCTTCTGAGTCATTCTGGCCACACGCATATCGCCATCCAAAGCACTATGTGTCTCACTGGTCCCGGTCTGTAAAGACCCAAGGCGTAAATTTTTTTGTCTGTTCCGGTCACTGCGGGGTCTCTAGCACATACGACAGTCCCTGGCGTCTTGGAGGCCTTCAGCACATTTCTGCTGAACAGACGGCCGGCTGCTGCCCATGCAGATTGCAGGTGGAGACAGCAATGGGCATTGGAGGAGCCCCATTCTCCAGCTGATCGAGTCCAACCCGTGCCCCTGCAACAACTGTGTGCCCGTGGCGGACATCCAAAGCCAGGTGTGCAGGCCAAAGCTGCAGCCAGAACTCCCAGAAGGCAACTGGGGAGACTAGTCCTTGCTGCTGCTGCTGTGACCTGTAAGATCAAACAGAACACGCACCAGCAGGCACCGTCCGGCCCCTTCCCGCGGCTGCAGCCTGTCACACCACGGACGTTTCATCAAACCACAGAGGGCAATGGTACTGCCTTTAAACTCATACCTAAGTCTGGGGGAGCTCCCGGCCACGGGGCAAAGGCCACTCGTGGGGCCCGCACCTCAGAAGGGCCCCAAAGAACCGGCTGCTGTTCTTCCCCAGCAGGTGGGAGAGGGAATGCCCTGGGGCTTTGACCTCAGGATTCTCTGCCACCACCGTCAAAAACAGAAAGGGCTGGAGCCTTTGTGAAGGTTTTCTCCACACTGCCCACAATCCGGGGTTCTCTGGCAGGGCAGCTAGGAACCCCTCTCCCCCCACCATCAGACCCCAAGCTAATCTCTAACATGGTTTTTCATATGCCGAGCCAAATTTGAAGACCACCTGAAGGTCTTCCCACACTCTCGGCATTTGAAGGGCCTCTCTCGGGTATGGAATCTCTTGTGGCTAATGAGCTGGGAGCTTTTGCTGAAAGTTTTCCCACAGGTGCTACATTTGTGGCACTTTTTCCCAGTGGGGATGCTCTGGCGGCCAGCGTGCCTGAGGCTCTGGTCACGAGCTTCCTCAGAACCTTCAAGCGGCTTCTCCCCACTTGGTTTTAATTCCTGTAAGCTCACCCTCGTGCCCTGGCAGGAAGCTAGCCCCGCCAGGCTGCATTCAGACTGTGCCACTCTGGAGTGTTTTCTTTGATGAATGCGGAGGGTATGTCTTCCGATGAAATCCTTCCCACAACACTGACATTTAAAAGGTCTCTCTTTAGTGTGGATTCTCTGATGATTAACAAGGCGGTATTTCCTATCGTAAGATTTCCCACACATACCACATTTATAGCGCTTCTCTCCACTATGTATTCCCTTATGATCTAAAAGACTTCTTTTACGTGTAAAAGTCTTCCCACATTCTTGGCACTGAAAAGGTTTCTCCTCAGTGGGGATCTGTGGCTGCGGGTCTGCAGTGTTTTCACTTTCATGGCATCTGTACTGTTTTTCCAAAGCGTGACTCCTCTGATGTCGGGAGAGGTTAGAACTCCATCTGAAAGCTTTCCCGCATTCCCTGCACTTATACGGCTTTTCTCTGGTGTGGATTCTCTGATGGATGAGGAGGAAAGAGTGGTTGCGGAAGGCCTTGCCGCACTGGCTGCATTTGCAGGCCTCCTCCGTCCTGCCCGGAGGGACGGGGCGCACTGTGTCCTGACTAGAAGACGGCCCGTCCTCCGGTCTGCTTTGAAAGGCATGCTGCTTCTTATGAGCAATAAAGGCTGACCGGTGGGTGAAGTCTTTTCCGCACTCACTACATCTGTAGGGCTTCTCGCCCGTGTGAATCCTCTGATGATCCACGAGAGACTTCTTCCGGGTGAAAGTTTTCCCACACTGCTGACACAGAAAAGCTTTCTCCCGAGCAGGGGCGCCCTGGCGCTGACCGCAGCTGGAGGTCAGTCTGAAGTCCTTACGCTGGTCTTGATCGTAGAACTTCTCTTCCCGGTGCATTCTCAAATGACGAGTGAAGTTTGACCTCCACCTGAAGGTTTTCCCGCATTTGGTACACTTATAAGGCTTCTCCTGAGTGTGGACCCTTTGATGCTCAACGACATACGATTTACAGTGGAATGATTTCCTACACTGGCTGCAGTCGAAAAGCTCCTCCCCGCTGGCGCCTCCCAAGCCATGATCAAACCCTGAGCCGCAGCTGAGAGCGTCCGCATGGCGACTGGGCTCTGGAGACCGCCGCTTAGCATGGGCTGCCTGGTGTAGACGGTAGGCAGACATGCGTCTGAAAGCCCTGTCACAGAGGCTGCACTTGTGAGGCTTCACCCCCGTGTGAATCTTCTCATGGCGCGCACAGTTGGAGCTCCACCTGAAGGCTTTCCCACACACCCTGCATTTAAATGGCTTCTCTTGAGTGTGAAGTCTCTGGTGACACGCAAGATGAGAGACATGGCTGAAGGCCCTCCCACAGTGACCGCACCTGTACGGGGCCTCCGCCGCCGGCAGATTCCGCCCACACCGGCGACGTGGGCTGAGGCCGAAGTCCTTCCCACGGACGTCCTTTGCGCTCCCTCTCAGTCCAGCATGAAGTCTCTGATGCAGGCTGCACCCGCCGGCTACGCGCCTGAGCCCGTTCCCGTAGTCCCTGTACTCGGAGGGGTACGAGCCCGCTCTGAAGTGTCTGCCGCAGCCACGCTGCAGGGACCGCTTTCTCCTGGGGACTCTCAAATACACAGCAGGTTTCAAATGAAGACTGGCACTTCTTCCTGACTCTTCAGGTCCCTTTCCAGTCCTGTGCCTGGACTTGGTCTCCTCCTTCTTAACCCTTGTTTGTACGGGGCCCCCACACTGCTCCTTTGGCCTGCTCTTCTCAAAAGGTCCTCTGAGCCCCGCTCCCCCAGAAACACTCCTCACGCAACACTCCGAGGGCACAGCAAAGGTTTCTGCTTCTTCCACAGGTTCACGCTTCAAGATGCACTTGTTTGTTTTCATCTGGAGCTCACCTCCTGACACAAAATAAAACAAAGGACAGTGTACTTTTTCCTCATACTTGGAACTGCAGAAAGCACTGAAGGACCAAAAAAAAAAAAAAAAAGCCACAATCTTGGGTGGTGAGGCCTTTGCCTGATGGCCAACACCTTTACCAAAGAAATCAGGGCAGGCAAAACATGGAAGAGAATTCCAGATGACAGGGGAGGGGGAGAAGCACCTGGGCACAGCGGCTAGACATACGCAGAAATCACATCCCGTTGAACAACAGAGTTGGCAAGTGAGTGTTAAACAGAAAGAGGGGAGAGGAATCACGGTCTCAAAGAATCAGAAGGTCCCCCAGAGCCCAGGGGAGGGGATCCACGGAGGACCGGACGCAAGAACTCAAGGCCGAGCTGGTCGCAGGGGCAAAGCAGAGAAGCCGGAGCGGAACCCAGGCTCTTCGTGGCACAGGGGGGGCTCGCACCTCCGGGCCCGCAGGAGCGCAGCAGAGGGCCAGGAGGACCGTCACTGAGTGGGAAAGACTGTGACAGTGAGGCTCTCCAGGGGCACGGACACTGAATGCAAGGGTTTCTGGGGGCAGGGGCAGGGCCAGAAACAAATGTCTACCAGGCCAGTCTGGAGGAAGAAGCCCAGAAGCCCAGCACTCCTTAGCACCACTGTTAAGGATCCTTCTTCTAGCAAACAATGAGGTTCCCTATGACTTACTTGGTATAATAGACTTTAAGAAAGAGAAGAGTTTGGGGTGCCCACGTGGCTCAGTCACTTAGGCATCTGACTTAATTTCAGCTCAGGTTTCACAGTTTGTGAGTTCAAGCCCTGTGTGGGGATTCTCTCTCTCTCTTACTCTCTCTGCCCCTCTACCCCCCAAATAAATAAATAAACTGTAAAAAAAAAAAAAAAAAAAGAAAAAAGAAAAAGAAGAAAGAAAGAGAAGAGTAGATGCAGAGGATCAGGGTCTGGAGGCTCTCTGGAACTCACCTGCAGGCGCAACACCTGATTTCGCCTTCGGCCAAGCTCCCTGGCCATTCAGGCCCCATGGCTCCCTTGCCTCCAACCAGGAAATCAGAACGGGTTTGGTGAATGGCCCCACTGCAGAGAGAAGGGGATGGGATCAGATGGAAGGGTGGATAAATCACACAGAACTACTCTCCAGGACCCGCCTGGGCCTCAGGCCCTCACAAGAATGAGGGGCAGGCCAGGGAGGCTGGTGGAAGAAGCTAGGGCAGGAGGCCCCGGCAGCCATTTCCAACAGCTCTGAGCGGAGATTAAAGAGGCTGAAAGGAGTCACAGCCAGAAGGACTACTAGGCTTCTCCAGCGGTGGCAGCCACGTGATGACTCAGTCAGTTAAATCAACCAACATTCTTTTGGATGTCTAACTAGGAACTTGATATATATGACTTTTAATCTTAACAATAACACAGCATGACAATCATCATTATCACCATGCTTCAAGAGAGAAGACTAAGGTGACAGAGAGCCAGGATCTAAGTCCAGGTCAGGCCCCTGTCTAGGCACCATAATAAAAACTAAGAAGGCAGAAGTGAAAGTGGGTAGAAGTATGGGGAAATTAATGTCTTACCCAGAGAAACCATGTTCCCATAATTCTCCAGCATCACATCCCTATACAAGTTCCTCTGAGCAGGGTCCAGCCATCCCCACTCATCCTGGGAGAAAATCACTTCCACGTCCTTGAAAGTCACAGCCTCCTGAAAAACACAGGCCTATGTCCAAGAGCTGGTCTACAGCTCCTGGCTTTTATAGGGGGTAGGCTCAGAGTGAGCAGAAGATGGATCTGGAAAGGCTGAAAGAGAAAAGCATCACCCAGCAGAAGAGCTCTGGGCTCAAGGGGGATAATCTGGTCTCGAGGCCATGGGTCCCTGGATGTGAGGTCACTGGACACAGAGACTCAAAATGAGGGGGAGCCTCAGCAACTCCATTAGGCTGCAATGCTGGGGTCTCAGGAAGACCAAAGGTCCTGTGGCTCACCTGAGGCTGGGCTGTCAACAGGTCTCCTGGGCACCCCTCTCTTTGGCAAAGAGCAGGAGCCTGGGCAACAGGAGGCTCTGAAGGAGAAGAAAGAGCCATGAGAGAAGGTAACCCAGTGCTTGGCACCCCACTGAGGAGGCCTCCTCTTCCCCCACACAGAGGACTCCTGGGCCCATGAGGAGGTATGGACTATTGTTAAATATCCATTTCACATTCCCCCAATTCGCTGAGGGCTGGGGGTGAGGAGTAGGGGAGGGTGCAATGGGAGGAGGAGCTAGGTGGACATGGGTCACGGAAGGTGAAACATAACAAGGCTAAGGACCAAGATAGAAAGGGATTCTCATGAGAGGGCAGGTGGGGAAATGACAACACTGATGTGGGACGTGTGGCATACGGCTGGGGTCTCAGAGCCAGATGGTGAGTACCGGGTTGCCCAGCCAGGAAGTCACACACTCCTATTTCATAGGGAGGCTCCAGGTGGTCCCCAAGAGTAGAGCTGCTCCTGACAGGTGAAGCAGGGGGCCATATCTGTGAGGCTCGCAGGGTTCCTGTACCCATCCAACGCACATCTGGGCTCTGGGCAAGGGCTGGGTCCTGGCAAGAAGAAAATGTTGTGAGAGAATCCCCATGGGAATCAGAAAGTAAACTCAGGGGCGCCTGGGTGGCTCAGTCGGTTAAGCCTCTGACTTCGGCTCAGGTCAGATCTCACGTTCGTGGGTTCGAGCCCCGCATCAGGCTCTGTGCTGACAGCTAGCTCAGAGCCTGGAGCCTGCTTCTGGTTCTGTGTCTCCTTCTCTCTCTGCCCCTCCCCCTCTCATGCTCGGTCTCTCTCTGTATCAAAAATAAATAAAACATTAAAAAATTAAAAAGAAAAAAAAAAAGAAAGTAAACTCAGAGAAGAGGCCACATGGCCACCCTTTAAGGGGAGGGACCCAGGGAAGGGCAGGTCGGGCCCTTTACTATCTATAAGCAGAGGGGAAAGGAGGAGGAGAAAGCCCGGGGGACCTCCTCACCCCTCAGGCTCCCTGGCCTCAGGTGTGGCCCGTGAGGGAGACAGGTGGAGCCAGATTCCAGCCACAACACAGGGAAGCACCCAGGGAGGCAATGCTGTTGGGCCTCAGGGGCTGCAGGGACGTTGCCCCACTGGCCCTCAACTCCCACCCCTGGTCTGGAACTTAGAAATGAGAAAGAAGAAATTTATCCCCGAGTTAACCTGGTAACGGTTCACAAGAGAGAGGCAGACAGATAACGTGTACCACGGCACTAGGGGCTGTTCTAGGCGGCGCTAAGCCACGTGACTTCAAAGGACAGCCCCCACACAGTACTCTGACTGAGACAGCTCGCAACTGCCAGAGAGGCAACTCTACTTGTAACGGTCGGCCAGGGAATCATAAAAGAAAAAGTCTCAGATCCAAAAACTGGCAGTGCCCATCCAAGCAGAGCCCTGGAAAGAGGCAGCTTGCCCCGGGACCTCAATAGGTCTGCTGTCTGAGGCAAGCCCTCAGGTGTAGGCCTCCCCCACTCATATGTTGGAATGAGTGGGGGAAGTTTCCAGCTAATGAACTGTTTTTCCTGGTTCTGTGGCCAAGGCACTGACTACACTGATACGGAGGAATCTTTGCCTGAGGCCATTAAACATCTGACTGCGAGCTACAGACTAAAGCTGAGGAACCTGGTCCTCCCAAACCCTAACGAGAAGAGAAAAAGGAACAACGCAAAGATGGAAGCACACAGTCCAGTGAGCTTCAGGACAGACAGCAGCAGGTCCTAGGTGTTCAATGCTTATGAACCACGCGGTGATTCTGTAATTTTGTGTGCATCTTGAGCTTTTTTGTTCATTTTTCAGAATTCAGAAGGTGTTCTCTCAGCCTGTCTTATTTTCTAATTTCTAACTACTTTCAACAAGGTAGACCCTGTCTGCACATTTGGCAATGTTTTCCTGGATTTCTGAACCTTACCTCTAGTTCTGAGTTAAATATAACAAAGCTACTACTAGGTACCTACTATGAACCTTATTTGCCTTAATACATTAGTTTTCAGTCCTTTTGAACATCTTGGTGTTTTGGCAAAAATAATAAATGCACTTTTAGATTTTTAAAAATAGTAACCAATGTTATGCAGAGAGATTTCTTTTTTAATAGACAATTGTATTGATTTCTTATCATTTACTGTTGGTAGATGTTCAGTGTGATGTGTTGCTCAACTGACTTAATTTTCATGTTATATCTGGGGGAGGGTATGACAAATGTGTTTCAAAGATTAGAGGCGGGGCGCCGAGGGGCTCACTTAAGCGTCCGGCTCTTGATTTCCAACTAAGTCAAGATCTCACGGTTTGTGGGACTGAGCTCCATGTCAGGCTCTGCGCTGTCAGCTTGGGATTCTCTCTTTCCCTCTCTCTATCCCTCCCCCACCTCTCAAAATAAATGAATAAGCATTTAAAATAATCTTAAAGGTAACTTTCATTTACGCATGCATCATATATGTAGACTTACACATATTTTTATTGAAAAACAATTTTAAAGAAACCTATAAAAACGATGAATGCTCTTAAACAAATAAACAAACCCGTCCAAACTCCCAGAAGCGCTGAGAAGCGTGCCCGTGGGGGCGCTAGGGGCGGAGCTCGCGCTGGCGGCCGGCTGCTCTGCTGCCAGCCCGGCGCAGTCAGCTGTTTCCCAGCTCTAAGGCCGGAACTGGGGACAAGGGAGGCACTCAAATACACACTGAACAAATTCTCCTCGTTACACCAGTTTTGTACATCTTTTCCAATAAAGTGAGGCTCTGAAAGAATGTGAGCGAGAACAATGAGGCTGTGGAATAAGTCCTCCAATTTCCTGGCCCTGGGCTGACCCTCAGTCCTCTTCTTACCCTTGACCCCTGCAGAAAATAAGTCCTCAAAAGCTTACTAAGGGAGAAGGAACGTGTTGTGAGCACTTATAGGTCTTAACGTGCACGCAGAAGCCAACAAGCAAGAGACATCACTGCCACTTAACAGGTCAGTGTCCAGCCAAATTGGAGACGTGAAGATGGGCCTCGCATAATGTAAGTTACTGTGTCCAAAACCTCATTGTTATCTACGGGTACTCGCTGACCCTCTTCCTGGAGCTGACTGTCCTCTGGAAAGGCTGTAAGGTCCTTGGATCAGGGCCCACTTCCCTGCTGCTCAGGCGCCATGGGAATGAGCAGGGGAGACATTCCCTGCATTCCTCAGGGCTGAGCCTTCAGAGGCCCAGCCCCGTCACTCTCCACAAGCCGGCTCCCTGACACGCTGAGCCCACTGGGTGCTACACACTTGCTCACACTCACCCTCCATGGTGTCCCATCGATGTCCCTCTGCAGCTCCTCCACCAAGGCCACAGCCTCCCCGCCACTCTCGGGGTGATGCAGCTGCACCCAAGTCCGGATCTCCCCGGGCAGGATGCTCAGGAACTGCTCCAGGACCAGCAGCTCCAGGATCTGGGCCTTGGAGAGAACGTCAGGCCTTAGCCACCAGCGGCAGAGCTCCCGGAGCCGGCTCAAAGTCTCCAGGGGCCCAGAAGATTCATGGTAGCGAAGCTGCCTGAAGAGCTGCCGGAACAGCTCCTGGCCGGTACGGTTGAGTGTCTGGGGCCTGGCAGCCTGCGCGGAAGTGTAGCCTTCATCCTCTTCTTCCTTCTTGACCATGTGAAGACGCCCTTGTTCCCTTGAAGCTGGGGGCTTCATCCTGGCTGGGTGGACAGCATACCACCTGCCTGGAGGCATCGCTCCGTTCAGGCTCTGCCAGCAGAGTGCAAACCAAGCTTACGTTAGCCGTGTAGCTGCTGGGGTCTCAGGAGTCGTCTTTCGGCGCAGCGGTGGGCAATGCCATTGGCTGGGACATCAGACGTCACTGGCAAGACACTAAAATACCCAACATTTCCGTTGAGGAGGATGTGAGGGTGACAGTGCAGCCAGATCCTCGCAGCCGCATCATCTCTGGGCACATGACCATGTGCAGAGTCCTGCCTGCCCACATCGGGCAGACCAGGGCTAGACTGTCACATTTCGGGGTAAACTAAAAAATTTCCCAGAATACAGGAAAGCATGTACAGGGCTTATATGCCAAGAATTACAAACGGCAGATGGAAGAGGCCCAAAAGGATCTGAATAAATGGACAGACACACCGTATCATGTATTGAAAATCCTGACAGAGTGAGGATGTCAGTTCTCCCCCAAAGCACCTCCAGGCTTAATGCTATTCCCGTTAACATCTCAGCGATGGTTCTGTATATATAGACAAGATTATCCTGAACTTTATGTGTGGAATGGCAAAGGAATTACAATAGCTAAAGCAATTTCCTAATATTAGAATAAAGTACGGGGAAATAGTCTATTTGATTTCAAGACTTAGAGCTACAATAATCAAGACTGTGAATCCAGCAATTGCCCTAGTAGGTATTTACCCAAAGAATACAAAAATACTAATTCAAAGGGATACATGCACCCTGATGTTTACAGCAGAATTGTCTACAATAGCCAAACTATGGAAACAGCCCAAGTGTCTGTCGACTGATGAAAAGACATGCAAACTGATGAAAGATGTAATGAAGATGTGAAATACACACACACACACACACGCACGCACGCACGCAATGGAACCTTACTCAGCCATAAACAAGAACAAAGTCTTGCCATCTGCAACAACATGGATGGGGCTCGAGAATGTTATGCTAAGTGAAATAAGTCAGTCAGAGAAAAACAAATACCATATGATTTCAGTCACGTGGATTTTAAGAAACAAAACAAATGAGTAAAGGGGAAAAAAGAAAGGAACAAGAAACAGGCTGTTAACTACAGAGAACAAACGGATGGTTACCGGAGGGGGCGGGGGTTGCGGTAAGGGTGAAGCGGGTGATGGGGCTGAGGAGGGCACGTGTGACGAGCACAGGGTGTTGTGTGGAAGTGTCGAATCAACTGTACTAATGTGCTAACACAACTACTAGTTATTGACTATATTAATAAACTAATATAACACTGTATATTAACTAACTTGTATTTAAATAAAAACTTTAAAAAAGACTGTGGTACTGGTGGAGGAAATAACACATTTATCAGTGGAAAAGAAACACCTGAAATAAACTAACACAAATACCCCCAATTGATTTGTTATATCAAATGTGATATTAATATTGCAATATAATAGTTTAAAATGTCTCAAATAAGCAAATCAAAAACAAAACAAACGCCAATTAGGAATCCCCTAAATAACTATGACCCCACCAATGGATTAAGAACTGTAATTTGGAAACACTAATCCATCTCTCCACTAAACTTATTTCCCTTTGTAATTCATCACAATGGAGGCTGTCCCAAGGTTCGAGCCACCTTCTGGAGACAGCAGAGCTTGGTGTACAGAGTAGGGAACATGAACTAAGACTGACCCGGGTCCAAATCTATCTCCCCACTAACTGTGTGACAACGATGCATCGCTTTCCTTCTTAAAATCTGTGGCATCATTGTATAAAATGTGTATGGTTGTGGGGTTTACGTAAACCACCGGGAACACGGGGGCCTCGGTGAGCGTGTGCCCCCTCACACCGGGGGAAAGGGCTCGTGCCGCCCCATCACGGCCCAGGAGTCCTCTCTGCAGAATGTGCCCGACGGACTTCTTCTAAAGGTGCAAAGGCGATTCAGGAGGAAGGGAAAGCAAACACTGGTGGAGGAGCTGGACATTCAGCGGCACAAGAATGAGTCAATTTAAACCTAACATCTACAAAAATCAACTCCAAATGAATCATGGACTTAAATATAAAACATAAAACTATGCAACTTTTAGACAAAAAGCACAGAAGAAAATCTTCAGCAGCTAAGGTGAGGCAAAGAGTTACTAGAATTAATACCACAAGCATGATTCATAAAAGGGAAAACTGATAAAACTGGACCTCATCAAAATTTAAACTTCTGCTTTTGGAAGACCCTTGTCAAAAGGATGAGGAGACAAGCTACAAACTAGAAGACAGTGTTGTAATATTTAGAAGTCACGTGTCTGACAAAGGACTGGTGTCTTACTGTAGAAAGAATTCTTGGGGCATCTGGGTGGCTCAGTCAGGTTATGTGTCCGACTTTAGCTCAGGTCATGATCTCATGGTGAGTTCAAGCCAGGCCCTGCTGAGAGCTCAGAGCTTGGAGTCTACTTCAGATTCTGTGTGTCCCTCTCTCTGCCCTGCCCCACTCACACTGTCTCTCTCTCTCAAAAATAAGCATCAAAAAAATTCTCAAAACTCAATGGCAAACAATCCCATAAGAAAATGAGCAAAAAAACATGAAGATATATTTCACCAAAGAAGACAGAGAATAAGCTCATGAAAAAATGTTCAACAGAATTAGCCATCTGGGAAATGCAAATTAAAACCACAATAAGATAATCACTTTACATCTCTCAAAATGGCTAAAATAAAAAACAATGACAACACCAAATGCTGTCAAGGATATAGAGAAACAGATCACTGGTGTATCACTAGTGGGAATGTAAAATTGGGAAACAGTCTGGCAGTTTCTTAACAACCCAACATGTAACTAACATGCAACCTAGCAGCTACACTCCTAGACACATATCTCAAAAAAATGAAAACTTACTCTGCAGAAAAACCTGTACATGATTGTTCTCTGCATCTTACTCATGATAACCGCAAAATGGATGTCCTGCAATGGATGAATGGTTAAACAAACTGAGGTACAATGAGACTATGGAACGCTGCCTGCAATAAACAGAATGAGTAGGGGCGCCGGGTGGCTCAGTAGGTTGAGCATCTGACTTCGGCTCAGGCATGATCTCACGGTTTGTGGATTCGAGCCCCGCGTCGGGCTCTGTGCTGACAGCTCAGAGCCTGGAGCCTGCTTCCGATTCTGTGTCTCCCTCTCTCTCCAACCCTCCCCTGCTCACGCTGTCTCTCTCTGTCTCTCAAAAATAAATTAAGAAACATTAAAAAGCAAAAAAGAATGAGTATTGCAACAACTTGGAGGCATCTCCAGAGAATGATGACAAATTAAAAGAGCCAACCTTAAAAGGTTACACAGAGGATGATTCTATTTACACAACATTCTTGAAACAGCAAAAGCACAGACATGGAGAGAACAGCGGTTGCCAGGGTAGTCAAGGACTGGAGGAGGACCGAGCAGGACGAAAGCACTGTGGTTTTACATCACAGAGAGTCTGACTCCATTTCTGATGTTTGCCGATAGCTTTCAAGCCCCATCATTCTTACTTCAACTTGCCAACATCAGACAAAGAAATGAGAAAGCCCAGGTGCTCCCTTAGTACCAGAAGTTCAAAGCACACAAGCCCTGGACTATGTACAAAACATCTCACCCCAGCCCCACGCTAACCGTGATAAAAGTCAAAGCCACTCATCTCTCCTTGCTCTCTCACACCATTTTCTTTCTTTCTTTCTTTCTTACATTTTAAACCATTTTAATACAAAGGATAGCAATTCAAACGTGCTTTACATTTCTATTTAAGTTCATATTGCACTAAATTATTTTACATGAAGGGGTGCCTGACTCAGTAGCTCCGTCGGTTAAGTGGCTCTGGGTCATGATCCTGCAGTTCATGAGTTCAAGCCCCATATTGGGCAGGCTCCACACTGATGGTGTACAGACTGCTTGATATTCTCTCTCTGCCCCTCCCCAGCTTGCTCTAAGTAAATAAGTAAAACTTAAAATAAAAAATAAATTATTTTACATGGAAAAATAAGTTGATGTATCATGATATAATGCGTTAGAAATTCTTTGACATTCACATCTATATTCATGGATATTTCAAAGTTCACGTGAATATATTTTCTAGTATATACCAAATCACCTAACAAAAATCTATAATGCTCACCTGTTTTAAGAGCAGATATCTAGTATTTATTATTTCCCTTGGGAAATACACTGACTTTTAGAACACATTTAAATCGATCATAGTACCTAGTAATAACATTTGAGCAATCTCTTAAAATTCTTCATTAACATTAAGTCTCTACAAGACTAATTTTTATTGAATAAATTATTTTTAATTTTTGTATGTTTACTTATTTATTTTTTGAAAGAGGAAGAGAGCAAAGAAGGGAGGAGCAGAGAAAGAGGGAGAGAGAGAAAATCCCATACGGGTTCCACACTGTCAGCACAGAGCCCAATGTGGGGCTCAAACTCACGAACTGTGAGATCATGACCTTACCCAAAACCAAGAATTGGAACGCTTAACTGACTGAGCCACTCAGGCACTCTTACAAGACTAATGTTTAAATACAACATTTATTTTATCTAAAAATGAAGAGGGGGCACATGGGTGGCTCAGTCCACTAAGTGTCTGACTTCAGCTCAAGTCACAATCTCAGGATTTGTGGTTTCAAGCCCCGTGTCGGGCTCTGTGTTGAAAACTCAGAAGCTGGAGCTTGCTTCGGATTCTGTGTCTCCCTCTCTCTCTGTCCCTTCCCCCACTCATACTGTCTCTCTCTCTCTCAAAAAAAGTAAATCAACATTAAAAAATTTAAAAATGGGGTGTCTGGGTGGCTCAGTCGGTTAAACATCTGACTTCAACTCAGGTCATGATCTCATGGTTCGTGGGTTCGAGCCCCGCATCGGACTCTGTGCTGACAGCTCAGAGCCTGGAGCCTGCTTCGGATTCTGTGTCTCCCTCTCTCTCTGACCCTCCCCTGCTCATGCTGTCTCTCTCTCTCTCTCTCAAAAATAAGTAAAACATTTAAAAATTTTTTAATTAAAAAAAAGAAGAAAAAAAGTGTCAGTTCTTTTATTCAATGGAACAGAAATATGTAAAGATTATTGAAGCATAATCTTCAGTTCTGGCTTCTAAGCTGTGTTTCATATAACTTAAATATTCAGTTCTCGTCACTGCGTTGCAGTAACCAAACCTGTTTATAATAATAATAATAATAATAATAATAATAATAATAATAACAACCAATGTAAGAGTCTTTGAAAACCATGATTATACTTAAAGCGTGGACTTAAAGCCTAATGAACGACTGGCAACCTCCTGGATCCCATTTTTAAGTTAGTTCTACGTCCAAATAACACTTTTAAACAGTCTCAAATAACCTAACTTATTAGCCAGCATCAGCTTAGGAATTTTTTTCAGTGCTCTAAGGTATAACTTTTGGCATCAAAAAGCACAGTAAGGACTTCTGATTAGCTAATGAATTAAAAAAACAAGAAGTAAAAATGCCTGGATTGGTACGTTCTTCTTCCTCCTGAAATGTGGGGCACAGCTCGCCAGGTCCAGAAGGGGAGGGCAGACAGCTGCCATCATGCCCGCCAGGGCTCCCATAACTCATCTGTGCATGTGACCCAAACTCCTAGCTTTGTAGCAATGAACGTTTTAAAATCTTCAAATGCCATAAACCACACTGCAGCACAGAGAGATCCAAATCCTCCTCGCACCACTTTGCTTTACACACTTGAAAGTATCCCTCTTTCCGGGGACCAGTGAGTGTCCCCTCAATCCGCAGGAGTAACGGTTGTTTGGGGACAGCAGCCAGCAAAACCTCTGGCCGTCGAGGAGCAGTCGCGAGGCCCAGCGGGCAGTGGGCCCTCTGGCCCCGGCCACCTGCAGCACCTTGGGAGGCGGCTCAGCCGCTGCCAAGGCCACTGCCACCACAATGAGGTCCAGGGCCATGTTTGGGAGCTTTGGTCGCCAATTTACAAGACAGCCCCGACCAGAGCAGGTAGTGACAGGGCACCAACCACCACACGGGGCGGGCAGCCTCTCTCTCAAGCTGTTTTAGACCAGCTCTGGAGCCCGCCTTGCTCTTCCCGGAAGCCTTACTGAGCAGCAGGTCTCTTGACATCCCTGCATGCACATGCATGCATATGTGTCATCATCAATCTCAACATCCAACTCAAATTTTTGCGGGAGGTCTGTTCCACCAAGAAGGGGTGACGACAGCACTACATAAGGGAATGATGGGAGATCTCTGTGGTGAAGGAAAAGCTCTGTATCTGTTGATAGAAATGTTGCTGTTTCTGTACCACACAGTTTCACTCAATGTTGTCATTGGAACTGTGGTGGGGGAGGGTAAAGAATACATGGCACTTTTCTGTATCATTTCTTTTTTTTTTAATGTTCTTTTTAAAGTTTATTTATTTATTTGGGGAGAGAGAGCACTAGCAGTGGAGGGACAAAGAGAGAGAGAGAGAGAGAGAGAGAGAGAGAGAGAGAGAGAGAAAGGGAGAGAGAGAGAATCCCAAGCAGGCTCCAAGCTGTTAGTGCAAAGCCCAATGCAGGGCTCAATCCCACAAATCGTGAGATCATGACCTGAGCCAAGAGTTAGATGCTCAACCGACTGAGCCACCGAGGGACCCCGTATCATTTCTTGTGACTACATGTAAATCTATAATTATTGCAAAATGAGATTTAGATCTTTTTTAAAGCTTATTTATTTTGAGAGACAGCGAGAGCAAGTGAGCAGAGGTGGGCAGAGAGAGAGAATCCCAAGCAAGCTCCACACCATCAGAAAATACTCCGACGTGGGACTCAAACTCACAGATCGTGAGATCATGACCTGAGCTGAAATCAAGAGTCAGACACTTAACCAACTTGGCTATCCAGGTGCCCCTAGATTTTTTTAAAAAGAAATGCTCCATTTGGAAATAACAAAGTCTTAAATATCCAATAGGTAAAAGAAGAAATAGCAAGGAAATTAGAAGACACACTGAATGAAAATGAACACACAACATCCCAAAACTAACAAAATTAAGGTCACGGAGTGCTTCGAAAAAATTTTATTCTGTAAATGCCTGTATTTATTAAAAAAAAAAAAAAAAAAAAAGATCTCAAATCGGTAACCTAACCTTTCACCTTAAACAATGGGATAAGAAGAGCAAACTAGACCTAAAGCAAGCAAAAGGAAAGAAATAGTAAAAAATACAGTGAAAATTAATGAAACAAAGGCGATAAAAATAATAGAGAAAAGCAATGAAAATAAAAAATTGGTTCACTGAAAAGATAACAAAATTGATAAATCTTTAACCACACTAATGAAGGAAAAATAAAGACTCAAACTATGGAAAGGAGAAATCAAAGAAGAAACATACTACTGACTACTGGAATTTTAAAAAGTAAGATAATTTTTGGCAATAAATTAAATACGTTAGGTGAAACTGGCAAGTAGTTACAGGAGTTATAAAACATGAACTACTAAAACTGGTTCAAGAAGAAACACAAAATCTGAGTTGGCCTATAACAAGTAAAGAGGTTAAATTAGTAGTCAAAACTATCCATAAAGAAAAGCAAAGATCCAGATGGCTTTATTGCTGAATTCTCCCAAATATTTAAAGAAAAAAATAATACTGATTCTTCATAAGTTCTCAAAAAAACAGAAGAACACTTCCCAGTTCATTCTATGAGGCCAGTATTACCCTGATACCAAAATCAGACCAACCAGTATCTTTCATGCACATAAATGCAAAAATCTGCAACAATATAGTAGCAAAATGAAATCCACTAACATATAAAAAGAATTACATACCATGACCAAGTGAGATTTATCCTAGGAATGCAAGATTGTTTTTTATCATATCAAGAAATGCAAAACAAAAATCACATAATGATGTAAATAGGAGCAAAAAAGATTTTTTTACAAAATCCAAACTTTTCATGACAAAAGCAATCGCTAGGAATAGAAAGGAACTTCTAACTCTGGCAAAAAGCCTCTAGGAAACCCCACAGCTAACATCACACTTAGCAGGTAAAGACCAAACGTCGTCCCACAAAAGTGAGACTGAGACAAGGATGTGCACGCCCAACTCTGACTGTCCAGGAGGCTTCTGAGGCACTCGGGGAGGGGAAAGAGCAGGGGGGAGGTTTTCAGGGAAGATGGCTGGAAGCGGAGGATCCTAGGCTCACCCAGCCTCACCCCGACCCGCAGGTACACCTGATGACACCCTATCAGGGTACACAACTCAGAAAACAGCCGAGCCTGGAAGCACAGCCCTTCCACAGCTACGAGTACAGAAGAGGCCACAATGAAGAGGGCAGAAAGGGCAAAGACACGGCCAGGAGGGACCATGTGGGGTGGAAAAGGGGCAGGAACAAACCCCACACCAGGCACCCCAGGTACGGAGGACCTGCCCTGAGAAGACAGATCTCCGTAAGAGTTGACTGTGCAAACCAGAGGGGCTTAATGTCTCGAGTTTTTACAACCAGCGGTGCTTCACACCTGGAACGTTAAAAATTAACAGGGTCGGCTCTGGAGAGGGCAGTGGGAAACTCAGTCTCCGCCCTTGAAAGGAAAGCACAACCAACGGCCCCAGTGAGATGGAGCACAGAAGCAGCAGTCTGGAAAACACGCGGTTGCCCAACCAAGAGACTGTCTGCTAATCTCCACAGTGTGTGCTGGAGGAGCAGGTATCGTGGGAGGCTTCTCCAAGAACAGAAGAGCCGGCGGGCACCACTCCCCTCCACCCCCACCCCCACATACAGGGACACCTGCAGGAACCAGCACGGTGTCAACACTCTCCACCCAGTGCTAACAGTGCCCCACCTCCCTGCACCAATTCCTCGGCAGCAGTAACCTCCGAAGTGGTGCCACCAGCCTGGCAGTGTGCAAGCAGCCCCGACGGGGGGGCCGGTTCCAATCCAAAGTGATCCTGCCCAGCAGGAAGGGGCCGACAGCCACACACGTCAGTCTCCTGGGGCCCCAGCAGGGGACGACATCTGGTCTGACAGCAGATGCCGGAAGCTTCTGAGGAAAGCTTCTCTGGGAAAAACACAGGGAGAGTACCCTGCAGTCTGGTGCTGCCACAGCTCTGGAAAACACCTGGTCTAACTAATTCAAGCCCAAGGCAGCCCCTGCCCGGCCCACTAACACAGGAAACAAACTGTGTCCACACCAGGCGAAGAGAGCCATTGTAGATGTTGGATACGCAGCAAACGAGGCTCTGCGACAACAGCAGGGCACACCTAACACACACACACACACACACACACACACACACACACACACACCCCCCTCTCTCTCTGAAATGCTGGGTTCCGGTGAGGAAGGTACACGGTGCCGCAGGGAGTACAGGGCCTCTTCTTCAGAAGGCCACCGCTGTCAACGGCAGGAGACACAGGTGACTTCACTAATACATACAAACAGACACAGAGACTTAGACAAAATGAGGAGACAGGAATATGCCCCAAATAAAAGTAGGAACAAACTATCAGCAAAAGACCTAAACAAAATGGAGATAAGTAATATGCCTGATAGGAAACTAGAAGTAATGGTCATAAAGATACCTACTGGACTTAAGAGAGGAGGACCTAAGTAAGACCCTCAACAAAGACATAAAAAACATAAAAACAAACCAATCAGAGATGAAAAACTCAATGACTGGAATTAAAAAGACACTAGAGAAAACAAAGAGTAGACTAGAGGGAGTAGAAGAAGAGATCAGCAATCTCGAGTGCTGGGAGCCACACCGACCTCGCTGGATGACAAAGTCACAGCGAGGAGACGGCAGACATTTGCACGGCTCCTGGACTAGAAGCGAAAACTGGCATCTCTTCTGCTACTACTGCTCATGTTGGGACTGAGCCTGCTGGTATTGACCAGGCCTCACAATATTCCAAATCAGACCGAATACCCCACACAGATACCTCATGAGAAAAAGGATATTCCTACCCCTACAAAGGAGACTTTAGATCAAAGCACTGTAGATGTTCATCAAAAGGCTCTTCCTATGGGCCTTGTAGATCCAAAACATAGATAATAAGGGGGATTAGGAACACACGAGTTACAATCAAGTTAGGCCTGGAGAAAAAGAGCCTAATTTAGAGATAAGGTACAGGGAAGGGCAGAACATAAGTTACATGTACCTTTACTAACTGATGGACAGTAGTCCCTTCCCCAAGGCCTACATTCTACAACTACCTTCCCTCACACCGACATCTGTGATGAAGATGGAAAGAGGGTAGCTAAAAATAAAAACCCAAACACAAACGCTGACACACATAGGGCCCCCACGGTACTTACACATCAGCATCAAAGAAAAAGTCTGCACAAGCAACTTATTAGCCAGCTCGAAATGCATTCTTCCTCTTGTGGTTAATGAGCCAGACAGAATGACTCCCAGCCTATCTATATACCACTTAACCTATGTCTCATTCTCAGCGTTACTGACTTAAACAAATGTGTATGTTATGTTTTTTACTAAGACCATCCTGCCATTCAATTGTTGTAAGATTTACTCAACCTCACTGTGAATGGGGTAGTTCTGCAAGAATGCTTCTGTAAAACCTGTTTCTGATCACTCTCCGCTGATCAAAGCATTTTATCACAGAGAATTACCCACGTAAAAATTCCACCTTCTGATCTCATGTTATCGTTTGACCCATAAAGACACCAAAACCGACAGGACAGAGATGCCAGCCTGGTGATCAGAAAGCACCTTGTGGACTCTCCCGCTGATACCGTCTCTCCTTCGGGGACCCCTGGATGGCTGGAGTGGGACTCCGGCACTTGGACTAGAGTAAAGTAATCAAGTTGAACAGGAGACAGAAAAATAGTAATTAAAATAGATTAAGGACGCAGCAACACCATCAAGCATAATAACATTTGCATTATAGGTATCCCAGGAGAAGAGAGAGAAAAGGGACAGAAAATGTATTTGAGGAAATAATAGTTGAAAACTTCCCAAATCTGAAGAAGAAACCAAAAAACAAAAATCGAGAACCAGAAGGTACAGAGAGTCCCCCCAAAATCAACCCACAGAGGTCCACACCAAGACACCTAATAACTAAAATGGCAAAAATTAATGATAAAAAATAATTTTAAAAGCAGCAAGAGAAATGAAAACAGTTACATACCAGGGAAACTCGGCGAGGCTATCGGTGGATTTTTCAGAAGGGAGTGACATGGTACGTTCGAGGTGCTGAGAGGAAACACTGAGCAGCCAGGAATACTCTACTCAGGAAGGCTATCATTCAGAAGGGGAGAGAGAAAAAGCTTCCAGACCAACAAATGAATTCATCACAACTAAACCAGTCCTACAAGAAATGTTAAAGAGCACTCTTTGGCTGGAAAGGAAAGACCATAAGCAGAAGTAAGAAGACTACGAAGAAAAAAGGCAGTAAATTAAGTACACCTATAAAATCCAGGGAGATTCACAAAATAAAATGATGTGAAGTATGACACCATATACCTAAAACATGGGTTGGAGAGAATAAAAATTTAGTGCTTTTAGAACGGATTCAACTTAAGCAACCACCAACTTAACATACAGCACTCTACACATAATATGTTATAGATAAACCTAATGGTGGCCACAAAGCAAAAACTGGCAACAGAGAGGCAAATAATAAAGAAAATCTAAGAATATCACTACAGAAAACCAGTAGACCCAAGAGAGAAGAGAGCAAGAAAAGAGAGAACAGGGAAGAACTGCAAAAACAACCATAAAACAAGTAACAAAATGGCAATAAATACATATCCATCAATAACTACTTCGAATGTTAAATGGGCAAAACGCTCCAATCAAAAGACAGTGGGTGACAGAGTAGACAAAAACCCAAGACCTGGATTTATATGCTGCCTAAAAGACGACTCACTTCCGGCAAGAAAACACATGTAGACTGAAGTGAAAAGAAAACCAGGTAGCGATTCATTGCAACTAAATAACATCCACATCACAGGAGTTCCAACAAAAGACAAGAGAGAAAGGGGTATAAGGTTTACTTGAACAAATGATAGTTGAGAACGTCCATAATCTAGGGAAGGAAACAGACACCCAAGTCCAAGAGGTACAGAAAACTCCTTTCAAAATAAACAGAAACAGGTCAACACCAGGATGTATCATAGTGAAACCAGAAAAATACAAAGATAAAAGAGAGAATTCTGAAAGCAGCTAGGGATAAATGGGCCTTAACCTACGAGGGCAGTAGACACAGAAGGGTAGTAGCAGACCTGTCTACTGAAACTTGACAGGACAGAAAGGAGTGGCAGGAAATCTTCAATGTGCTGAATAAGAAAAATATGCCGACAAGAATCCTTTATCCAGCAAGGCTGTCACTCAGAATGGAATGAGAGATAAAGACTTTCCCAGACAACTAAAAACTGAAGGAGTTCATGACCACTAAATCGGCCCTGCAAGAGACCCTAAAAGGAACTCTGTGAGTGGAAAGCAGCAAATACTACAAAGGACCAGAGACAGCACCAGAAACATGCAATCTACAGATAACACAATGGCACTAAATCCATGTTTCAATAATCACTCTGAAAGTAAATGGACTAGATGCCCCAATCAAAAGTCACAGGGTATCTGAATGGATAAAAAAACAAGATCCACCTACATGCTGCCCATAAGAGACTCATTTTAGATCTGAGGACACCTGCAGATTGAAAATGAGGGGAAGGAGAGCCATCTACCATGCTACTGGATGTCAAAAGAAAGCTGGAGTGGCCATACTTATAGCAAACTAGACGTTATTTTATTTTTTAATCTTTACTTATTGAGACAGAAACAGAGCATGAGTGGGGGAGGGGCAGAGAGCGAGAAGGAGACAGAGAATCTGAAGCAGGCTCCAGGCTGCGAGCTGTCAGCACAGAGCCCGAAGTGGAGCTCGAACCCACAAACCGTGAGATCAGGACCTGAGCCAAAGTCGGCCACTTAACCGACTGAGCCACCCAGGCCCCCCAGACAAACTAGATTTTCAAACAAAGACTTAACAAGAGATGAAGAGCATTATATCATAATTAAGGGGTCTATCCATCGAGAAGCGCTACCGATTGTAAATGTTTATGCCTCCAATGTGAAGTCCTCAAATAAATAAATGTGTGTGTTTGTATATCAGTTAATCACAAACATAAATAAATGTATAAATAATAACACCATGATTGTAGGGGACTTTAATATAATTCTCCACTTACAGCAAAAGACTGATCATCTAGGCAGGAAATCAATAAGGAAACAATGGCTCTGAATGACACACTGGACCAGACAGACTTAACACATATACTCAGAACTTTTCATCCAAAAGCAGCAGAATACACATTATTCTCAAATGTGCATGGAACATTCTCCAAAATAGATCACATACTGGGGTCACAAAACAGCCCTCAACAAGTATAAAAGGACTGAGACCATAGCATGCACATTTTTAGATCACAACGCTATGAAACTTGAAATCGACCACAAGAAAAAATTTGAAAAGCCCCTAGATACATGGAGGTTAAAGAACATCCTATAAAGAATGAATGGATCAACCAAGAAATTAAAGAAGAAATTTAAAAAATACAAGGAAGCAAATGAAAATGAAAACATGACTGTCCAACCCTTTGGGATGCAGCAAAGGCAGTCCTAAGAGGAAAATACATTACAATTCAGACCTATCTCAAGAAGCAGGAAAGGTCTCAACTATGCAACCTAACCTTACACCTAAAGGAGACAGAAAAGGAACAGCAAATAAGCCCAAAGCCAGGAGAGAAAGGGAATTAATAAAGATTAGAGCAGAAATCAGTGATAGAGAATTATAAAACAACAACAACAATAGAACAGATCAATGAAATTAGGCTGTTTTTTTGAAGCATACACAAAACAGATAACCCCCTAGCCAGACTTCTCAAAAAAAAATGAGGACCCAAATAGGTAAAACCACAAATGAAAGAGGAGAGATCACAACCAGTACCACAGAAATACAAAAAACAATTATTAGAGAACACTATGAAAAATTATATGCTAACAAACTAGACAATCTGGAAGAAATGGACAAACACCTAGACACTCACACACTACCAAACTCAAAAGGAAAGAAATAGAAAATGTGAACAGACCATAACCAGCGACGAAATTGAACTGGTTGTCCAAAAACTCCCAAAATATAAGAGTCCTTGGCCAGATGGCTTCCCAGGGGAAACCTACCATACATTTAAAGTAGAGTTAATGTCTATCCTTCTCAAGCTGTTCCAAAAAAAAAAAAAAAAAGAAAGAAACAGAAGGAAAGCTTCCAGACTCATTCTATGAAGCCAGCATTACTTTGATTCCCAAACCAGACAGAGACACCACGAGAAAGGAGAATTATAGGCCAATATTCCTAATGAACGTGGATGCAAAAATTCTCAATAAGATACTAGCAAATCAAGTTCAACAGTATATTAAAAGGATAATTCACCGTGATCAAGTGAGGTTCATTCCTGGGCTCTATGGCTGGTTCAATGTTTGCAAATCAACCACTGTGATCCATCACATTAATAGAAGAAAGGATAAGAATCATATGATCCTGTCAACAGATACAGAAAAAGCATTTGACAAAATATAGCACCCTTTCTTAATAACCCTCAAGAAAGGTGGGATAGAAAGAACATACCTTAACATCATGAAAGCCATATATGAAAGGCCCACAGCTAATATCATCCTCAATGGGGGATACTGAGAGCTTCACCCCTGAGATCAGGAACATGACAGGGGTGTCCACTCTCACCACTGCTGTTTCACATAGTGCTGGAAGTCCTCGCATCAGCAATCAGACAACAAAAGGAAATAAAAGGCATCTAAACTGGTGGTGGCAGAGGAGGACGAGGAGGAGAGGAAGGAGAAGGGGGGGAGGGAGGAGGAAGAGGGGGAGAGGGAGGGGGAGAGGAAGAGGAAGAAATATGCAGAGAGCTGTTAGAAAAGGAGGATCGAAGATGTGGTGCCCAGCTGGCTCAGTTGGTAGAGCATGCAACCCTTGACCCCTGGTTATGAGTTCAGGCCCCACACTGGGTACAGAGATCACTTAAAATTAAAATTTTTAAAAGCTAGTATGATTCATGAATGATATAAACATCCATCTAAAAATTCTAAGAGAATCAACTGAAAAACTGTTAGAACTAGTATGAGAGGTAATTAAAGAAGCTGAGTATCAGGGCACCTGAGTGGTTCAGATGGTTAAGTGTCCAACTTCAGCTCAGGTCATTATCTCATGAAACATGAGTTCAAGTCCTGCATCAGGCTCTGCATGGACAGCATGGAACTGTCCGATTCGGATCCTCTGTCTCCCTCTCTCTGCCCCTTCCCAGCTTGTGTCCCCTCTCCCTCCCTCTCTCTCTCTCTCTCTCTCTCTCTCCCTCTCTCTCTCTCTCTCTCTCTCTCTCTCTATATATATATATATATATATATATATATATATACCAGAAACAAACAAATACTGGGACACATGGGTGGCTCCGTCGGCTGAGTGTCTAACTTCAGCTCAGGTCATGATGTTGCACATGAGTTTAGCCTCAGTCCTTGCATCTCTGGGTCTGCACTCGGAGGGCTAGGGGACTATCCCCAGGTGCAAGGAAAAAAAACAAGTAAAAGGACAAGAGTTAATGGTCCCTATTAATGGTTGTGTGTAACGCAGTTTGCGTACTTTGTGCTCGAGATAATGTCTACTCCTCTGCAACTCCCCTACAGCCCTATACCTTCTTTCAAAATGATAAATGTCCTGCATACCAGGATAAGGGTTGCTCTCCTTATCGCTTTGTAGCCTTTTGCAATAACTGCTCAATTGCACTTCTGTCCTGCCCACTGGCCTGCTTGCTCATTACACAAAGCCTTAAGCCCTTGGACTCGGGACCACACATTTAGAGCTGTGTGTTAACTCTGTGTGGTCCTGGCCAGTAACAAAGACTCCCATAATTTGGCTTCAGTGGTCTCGGCTGGTCTCTGTCTCTTGGCGCAACAATGATCTTGTGGTTCGGGAGTTCAAGCCCCGTGTCGGGCTCTGTGCCTATAAGCTCAGAGCCTGTTGCCTGCTTTGGATTCTGTATCTCCCTCTCTCTCAGTCCCTCCTCCACTCATACTCTGTGTCTCTGTCTCTCAAAAAATGAATAAATGTTAAAAAAAATATAAAAAATAAACATTTTTTAAAAGATAAATATCAATGTATAATCACTACTTTTCTGACACACCAGCAACAACTATTTACATACAGAACAAAATACCTACAACAATAAAAACATAAATACCCAAAAATAAAGCTTGTAGGGGCGCCTGGGTGGCTCAGTCGATTAAGCATCCGACTTTGGCTCAGTCATGATCTTACGGTTCATGGGTTTGAGCCCCGCGTCAGGCTCTGTGCTGACAGCAAGCTTAGAGCGTGGAGCCTGCTTCAGATTCTGTGTCTCCTTCTCTCTCTGACCCGCCCCTGCTCACACTGTCTCTCTCTCTCTCTCTCTCTCTCTCTCAAAAATAAATAAAAACATTTAAAAAATTTTAAAGAGCTCATAAAAAATGTACACAACTTTGATGGGGAAACAATAAACTGCCAAAAGACAAAAGAAATCTGAAAAAGTCTTAAGCATAGGAAATCTAGTATTTCCAAGATGTCAATTCTTCTTAAATTATCATAAAAAGCCTATAAAAATCACAACAAATCCAATTTAACCCATCTTCCTAGTTGATAAGCATATTCTACAATTCACACAAATCAGTAAAGGTCAACAAGAGGGAAGACAACCTTTTAAAGGTGGAAAGATTTGTTCTACCATACAATTCAGCTTATTGCAAAATTACAGCAATTAAAAGTGAGTATTACTGAAGGAATACACAAACTGCAGACAAAGACTTATGTCCTTACACTGACCTGCCATATGGCAGAGATGGCATCACAAGACAGTGGAGAAGGACAAACAATTCAATGACTGGCACAGGGACAACTGTGGGAATAAAAATAAAAGTACAATGACACACAAAATGAATTCCAAAGACTTAACTTCAAAAACAGAAGAGTAAGAACCATGGAGTAAGCAAGGATTTCTTAAGAAAACTAAAGGAAAAGGATGATACATGATTACAGTATTTGAAAATCTCTTGACCAGGAAAAAGAAAAACAAAAACAAACAAAAAAGTGTAAATGTCTACAGCACCCGGAAAGGTGGTTTGAAAGTCTACAGCTGAACTATAAAGTCACATTACTTAGGCTCCAGGAATCTCGCTTCTAGGAATCTCCCTGGAAAAACACTTGCAGAAGTGGGTGTTCACACCACACAGGTGTTCACTAGAGTACTCTTTGTAGTAACACAATATTGGAAATAAGTGACTGGTACATCAATAGAACTACATAAAAGCATAGCCCATCCTAGGATGAAATACCTAGCACAACAGTTTAAAAGACTGTACTAGACTCTTAAGCGTAAACATTCTTGTTTCACTGTTTGCTGGTCACTCAGACTGTGTGGCCAAGGTTTAAAACCAGATAAATGCTACTCACTGAAGAGACCAGAGCATGACTCTGACTTGCTAAGAACAGACGACATACACGCCAGACTCAAGCAGTATAATATTTACTCACAGCAAGAGAAAAGAGAAAGAATGCCCAAGATTCAACCTCTTGCGATCCATTGGTTCACACACGCTCAGTAGATCCACGTTCGCAGGCAATGTGTTAAGGACGGTGTGGAACCAAGCACTCCACCTAATGCTGCAGTAGGACCCTTGACCCCTTGGCCGTGGGGTCTGAAATACAGAAAGCAGGGGTGGGCCTGAGGAATTAGGCAGAACAAAGGGGTACACATTAATAATGGACAGAGAAAGACAGTCCTTCACAAGGCAATAAGCCCAGAGTGCTCTTTCTCTCTTTGCAAGGGAATTTTCCCAGCTCAAGGCTACTCTGAATGCCGTTATGCAAGAGAGAAGCTGCTCCTGACCACCTTGCCCATCAATAACAAAACATGCTAAGGTTCGTGGGTTCGAGCCCCACATCAGGCTCTGCTGTCAGCTCAGAGTCTGGAGCCTACTGCAGATTCTGTGTCCTTCTCTCTCTCTGCCCTTCTCCCACTTGTGCACTCTCGCTCTCTCTCTCTCTCTCAAAAATAAACATTAAAAAAAGAAAATGATGATTGCAAAAATGCCAACATGTTAGAAGTGCTCAAACTGGTGTGTCGGAGATATGCCTCCCTGTTACTTTACTCATTCTATGCTTTGTCTTTTCCCATTTTCCTAAAATATTAAGTAAATTATAGGGCAAGTTTTAAAACTCATAGTTGTTAACTAGTTAAGTCTTAAAATAAGGCATATGCACAAAAAACTTCCTTAGCCTTGCTGCTGGAATGTTCTCAACCATTTTCCAGGAGGTGGGATAAAGTCTTTCCCTTCCCATTCATCAATATTCCCTGAATTTTTACATGTCACTTTTACAATCACTAAAGTGATCAATAATTCTCTTTAACAAACACAGCAAATGAGCACCAATCAGCTCCTGGACAGAAGGGACGGACACTGAGGGTGGGGGCGGGAGGCAACACAGCCGAGAGGCGTACTGAGAGCAAATGGCGGCTGCCACTCAAAAACTGGAAAGAGAAAAACAAACCCACGTGACCCTAGTTCTCCTCTGCCACCAAATCAGTGACCAAAAAAAGAGGGCTGATGGAATTAAGAAACCAATGTAGGGCGCGATCTGGGAAACAGGAAGACAATGAAGAGAGAAAAAATGCTACCCCTACACACAACATGCAGGAGAAAAGACAGACTGTGAATGTCAAGACAAAGA
>NC_043704.1:151234533-151239208 GCF_006229205.1 Suricata suricatta
GCAACGGGAAAAGAAGGCAGAGAGGAGCAGGAGGGGCGGGCCCACCTTGCTGAGCCCCAGCAGCAGGGACACCTGCTCAGAAGGCCCCTGAAAGCCACAGGAAGAGGGACAGAGACATTCCCCAACAAACCTGCAGAACAGACTGGACAGGGAAAGAAGCGCAAGTATGAAAGGACTAGAAAGCTGCTCACAGTGACCAGAAATCTGAGGCTAAAGAGAATGAACTTGAGCCCAAGACATATTTTGAAGGCAGGCACCCAGCAGGAAATATAACCGCCAAGGCCCCTCTCAGGAAATGGAGACCCACAGCACAATTAGCACCAAATAAGCCCAAGCAGGCCTGTTCTGAAGCGGCTGCTACAGAAATGACAGGGACCAGTGAAGGCTCTGGACAGAGGTGATGAGCAGGCGGACTGACAGGAAAACCAGGGCGAAACCCGGAAACCTGGCAAGGGGGTCCAGGTCTTCAGTCTGAGAAAGGGTTGGCCCCGCCTGCAACCATGAACACGGAGAAAGCTAAAGACCTCCAAGGCCTTTCAGACTCTGGAGAGACTCAGGGCACAGAAAAGACATGGGGGCCAGTGAGCTGAACCTGCCCACTTAAATGCCGGTTTCCTCAGGGTTTCCCCGTGTCCCAACCAGCCTTTGAGAACAGAAGTAAAACCTCACCCATCCCAGGCCTAGGAGGCAACCTGAGCTGATCCGGCCTCTACTCCAATGGCTTCACACCTTAACCCCACTCTCAGATCCTACACTGACAATGGCTTTGTAAAATCAGGGGAAATCCCAAGCAATTATCTGGGCATTTTTCAGGGACATTTTCTTTTCTTTCTTTTTTTTTTTTTTGGTCATTTTGCTCTTCAGCTCATACACAGTGTAATTTCATTTCCTTTTAATATCCTCATTTAGCAGTCTCTTAGTCCTGTGTTTTTTCTACCACTGTGAGGGTACGTACATTCTATACGCTGATGAGGAAACAAGAAAGACTTCTTCCAGTACATAATTAGAGTGTTACACTATACGTAAACACATACATCACTTGGGAAGTGAGCTCAAACCTAGCGTCCAAAACTTGGTTTCTCAATATCATTCTCCAATAAACCATGACCATGGAGAAAGGAACTAGGGTTCCTTGGAGAAGTGCTGGTGTCCAGGGCTGGGGAAGGGAAGACACAACATAATCATTGTACGGTGCCAGCAAGTCAGGGAAGGACACCAAAAAGGATGTGGACACTCTAAGGGACACAGGAGCCACTCCAAAGATCCCCCAATGGCCAAAGCTAGAATAATTTAAGCAACATAATAAGTACCATTACACTGCATCACAGCCCAAAGGATACATATCCAACATCATACAGATACAAATGAAGAAACAAAACAAAGGGAAAGAAGGCACAACTCTTCCTCAGAAAATATTCCAGTTATTATCTGTAGAAGGAATAACAGAAATGAAAGTCCCCATTAGACCATTACAGTGTTAAGATCCACCAAGAAGGCTACTTACTTAGTGGATGAAAGGCAGGGAAAAACAGGATATTGCCATGCAAGGGCTCAGAGTAGTTCCCCCAAATAATCACTGGTTACAAAGGGACAGACAGTGTCTTTACAATGGTGACACATGGAAGACACCACTAGATCAAAATTAGTATCGGCAGTAATCAGACCCATCAACATCATCCTCAACTGAAGCAGGAAAAAATATCTGACAAAACCAAAGTGAGAGTCATCCTAAAAATACCAATACAACATACTTCAAAAGCCTCAAGGTCATGAAAAAAGGAAAGATGGAGTGACTGTCAAATATGGAAGGGAGACAAGAAGCCGGGGCAACTAAATGGAATGATGGAATGAGGGATTCTAGACTGGATCCTGCAACAGAAAAAGGTCATTAGTGAGAAACTGTTGAACTCTATGATCAAAGTCAGCAGTTTAATGAATAGCACTGTACACTGGAGATTTTGTAAGTCTGATGACTTGTACTACGGTTATGCAAGACATTGACTTTAGGCAAACTGGTTAAAGAATATAAAGGAATTCTGTACAGTTTCTACAATCTTTTCTATGTCTATCATAATTCAAAAGAAAAGGGTTTTTGGTTTTCATTCAAACGTTTATTTACTTTAGAGAGAGAGACAGACAGACAGATAGTGAACGGGGGAGGGGCAAACAGAGAGGGAGACACAGAACCCTAATGAGACTCCAAGCTCTGAGCTGACAGCAGAGAGCCCAATACAGGCCTAGAACTCATGGACAATGGATAATAATCTACTCCTGAGCCTAACGTGGATGCTTAACCAATTAAGCCACCCAGGCTCCCAAAGAAAAAGGGTTTAAAAAAATTTTTTTTAATGTTTTTTATTTTTGAGAGACAGAGAGAGACAGTGTGAGCAGGGGAGGGTCAGAGAGAGATGGAGACACAGAATATGAAGACAAGCTCCAGGCTCTAAGCTAGCTGTCAGCACAGAACCTGATGTGGGCTCGAACCCACAAACTGTGAGATCATTACCTGAGCTGAAGTCAGATCCTTAACCGACTGAGTCACCCAAGCGCCCATAAAAAGCTTTTCGAATGGAAGAAATCTCATCATTTTTTTTCTGATTTTCTATCTTATATTTTAAAGAAAAGTGGCAAAGATATTAAATACTGTTATTCTTATCACCCATTTAGATTCATTCCTTTATTAACGTAACAATATTTATTGAGCACCAACTATGCCCCCGGCACTAAGGACTAGGTAATAAGGATACCAAAAACAAAACAATACACACACACACACACACACACACACACACACACACACAAACCAATTCAAAGAAAAACCACCACTGGGGCCTTGCAGAGCTTACAGGAAGACAGAAAATGAAGAAAACAGGGCATGTTAGATAGTCTGGTGTGATATTGTGGATAAAACAAGGAAGGAGGGGTAAGAAGTTTAAGATCAGGCAAGAAAACGTTTAAGCTTAAAAAATTCAATCTTGTAGAGCACATCATGATTCACCTAGGGAGTTCCTGCAGATTGTTTCTGAAGTAAAATCCTGAAGACTGCAAAATAAGGTAAGTTATTATCCATTATGTATTCCTCCCAAGCAACTCTTGACATCACTGAATGCTTATGCACTAAGCCTTCCTGGACTCAGGAGCCCCAGAAAAGTTAAAAGTGGCAGAATTAGTATTTTTGATGCTGTGTTCAGATTCCTTTCTAAATATACTGAGGGTTTATCTTCAAAACATCCCCATCATTTCGACCTATAGTAAGGATTACGTTTTTTAACCTAAATGTGTCTGCCTTAACATGACATGTAAGAGCACCCTCATTCATCAGACCCTCAATATACACACTTACAGGGGCGCCCGGGTGGCTCAGTCGGCTGAGAGTCTGACTTCAGCTCGGGTCATGATCTCACAGTCTGTGAGTTCGAGCCTCGGGCCGGGCTCTGTGCTGATAGTTCAGAGCCTGGAGCTGCTTCAGATTCTGTGTCTCCCTCTCTCTCTGCCCCTCCCCCACTCTCACTCTGTCGCTCTCAAAATAAAATAAAGACATAAAAAATATATATATACACACACATGCATACATACACACACGTGTACACGGATGCAAGTTCTCTGAAATTCCTTCATCAAATTATGACTAACACCACTCGCTGCCATTTCCTTGCAAATAATGCACCTAACACTCATGTGTTTTCACTTGTGAACTACATACATCTCCAAACAGGGTGGAGTTCTTTCCTGGCCACGACTTTTAACTTAAGGGGGGGCCATTCTCCGATTTCTTAGGCCTATGCAAGTCAGAGACAGTATGGTGTTTTTTAAGTTAAGAGTTGTGCCTTATCTTTAAAAACTCCCTATTATTTACAATGAAATCTTTAAGAAATATATACTAAAAAAATTAAGCCTCCCTTTTATGTACTACACTTTCATTTTGAAAAGAGGCAATCACCCTAACACACAAGATTCTGCTATGTTTCTGCACAAACACCACGTGTTGAGCACTGCGGCTTCTCCTAACGTGTACTAGGAAAATAAGCCGCAAAGAAATGTGTTCTTTTAACTACACTCACAGAACTAGGTCTTGGTGGTGTCATTATGCTAGCACCAACTGTGACCACTATCGTGAACAAATGCATTCCGCCGGTTGTTCACGATTTTCAAAAAGCAAGAGTATGAATTTACTTAATGCCACTGAATTCGCCACACTTTAAAATGGTTCAAGTGGTCGATGTTATCGGATCCTACGGTAAGTCCTGTGTAAATTTTAGCACCATATTTTTGCATCACAATAATACTAAGCTTTTAAAGGCCACAGTTTGATCCCATTTCGAAATAAAGAGATATACACACGCACACGTGTATGAATTTGCAGGAGTGGGAGCGAGTCGGGAAGCTTCCGACGAAACTATCAGCGGACTGCGGTCACTCTCCCTTTTCCGGCACCCACCCGCCGCATCTGATTGCCCCTAATGAGTACGCTTTGTTTGCAGAATTGGGGAAAGGCTAAAGCACGGAAGCCATTCCTCCTAACCCTGCCCGGAGCTGCAAAGCGCTCCCAGATACGCGCGTCACCGCCGCGGGGACCGGTCCTGACCCGCCAGACCACCCGCCCCGGGCGCAGCCTCCGGGCCGGGCCTCGGCCAGCCCCCCGCCGCCCGACTCAGCCCCGGAGGCGCCGAGCGCC
>NC_043704.1:151239308-151248728 GCF_006229205.1 Suricata suricatta
GGCCACAACACCGCTCAGGGGCCGTCGCCCAGAGTTCAACTCGCCGTCAGCCCGGGTCGCGCACGCGCGCCGCCGCCCCGGGTCTCGGCGGCCTCTCTAGGAAGCTGGGAGGGCCGAGCTCTCGGCTTCTCCCTGGCGCCGGTGCTGCGGTCCGCCGCCTGTGAGCGGCCTGACTGGTCCCCGACCCCCCTCCCTTCCGCCCCTGGACGCCTGCCCTCCACTTCCAGGGCCCTGTCAGGCCCCAGAGCTCTATCAGCCTTGTCCAGTTTGCCCAACTTAGCTGCAGCACGGTGGTTAAATAAATGCAAGAACAAGGTGGTAGGGCCTGCCAGGGAGTCAAGTGTCGGGGCCAAGGGTAGGCTTCTAGAATGTGCCACTTTGGCATATTTGATTATTTACCAAAGGTTACTTAAGAAAAAACCAGTTCAAAGGCCCTCAGACCTATCTCTGTCCTCCTGAAAGCAGGAAACAAATCTCCCATATGAAAACTAGCCTCTCTATACTAAGGAGTAGAAGACATGCTTATCACCAGTGGTATGGACTTTAAAGTCGAGAAAGCTGTAGAAATAAGCCTTGTTACTTTTTTACCAATCTACTTCCTCGGCCCAAATTCTGCTTAGAATTCCTTACCAATTAAAACTTCCAAACACCTGTTTTCCGTATCCTATAAATTCCTAATAAATCATCTCTCTGTCTAAAATGTATAAAAACTGCCTGCCTTGTTATTTCTTTAGGTCTTAGTTTAATTACTGGACCTCCAAGCACACATAGTAAAACTTTTTTTCTCCTGTTAACTTTTCTTGTGTAAATTTAACTCTTCGTCCAGCTGGAAGGTCTTGAGGGTAGAGGAAAGATCCTCCTGCTCTTACACCAGGAAGAAACAAGCACTCATGTGAGGTCTCCCATGGTCCCTACTGTTCATTGCGTTTACAAACATTGTTTGCCCGCTGTGATTTCTGTGACTCAGGAGCAGAACACTGCCATGTCACAAGACCCTCGAGAGGACAAAGGGCAAAGTCAAGCCGAAGGATCAGATTTTTGTTGTTGTTGCTGTTGTTTTTGCAGAAGAATGGACTTGATCCCCATGTGCCAAAACCTTTATAGTTTTTGTTGCCGCTGCATGAAAGTCAGTTGGGGCATTTCTCTGAAACTCATTTTCATTCTTCTTGGTGTGAACCTCAATTTTGATGACAGTAATTTCAGAAAAATAAGAGACTAGCAGCAAGGAATCATTTACTTACTGCCCATTTTTCATTGGAGTCCCAGTGGATGTAAGAAAACATTTTTGTTTCCATTAACATCCAAAAATCATGGGTGATCCTAAAGGCATGCCAGCTGTCATTATAAACATTATATTAATAGTTCTTCTTTAGATAATTGGTAAGGGTAAGGGTGTATAGCTCCCCTTGGTGGGCTGATTTAACTTATGCGAGGTTTCCTCTCAAATAATTCATATACTGTAGTAACAGAATAGCCAGTTTGGAAAGTCCCCTTTTCATTTTTGCAGGATAATCTATCACCAAACAAAATTAGATTGGGATTCATCAAAGGAGTGTGTCATCAATCCAGACATGGTATCACAAAGTGGGACATGATTACCTTTCTGTCATGGGGTCGTTTCCATCAGACAAGGGCAGGATTAAAAATGTTGCAATGTTTAACATGCAGGTTAGTAGAGAGAGCAGAGGGATCTCATAGAAGGCTGGTCTGCATGCAGAGAAATGCTGAGTCAATTCAGAATTAAGAAGACTTAGGACAGCATGTGGAGCTTGCAAAATAAATGTCATTTCCTAGGGCTAAAATGTTTCCAGGAAATGTTTACTAATTTTGCAGCTTCAGTAAAGTCTTAAGGCCACTGGGATAGGCATGAACAGTG
This sequence comes from Suricata suricatta, assembly GCF_006229205.1. Taxonomy (NCBI): domain Eukaryota; kingdom Metazoa; phylum Chordata; class Mammalia; order Carnivora; family Herpestidae; genus Suricata; species Suricata suricatta. The sequence goes on from NC_043704.1 coordinate 151,241,185, forward strand.
AATCAAGTTGTATATTATAATAGGTAACAGGCCTATTCTTACCAGCACACTCTTGTGCGACCCTTCCCAGGGCTTCATTATCTCCCTCCTGCACAGTAGGGTAAAGGCCTTTGAATAGTTAGGTAGCCCTAGCAGGAGTTCTTTTTTTTTTTTTTTAATGTTTTTTATTTATTTTTGAGAGAGAGAGAGAGAGAGAGAGAGACAGAGAGAGCAGGAAAGGATCAGAGAGAGAGGGAGATACAGACTCTGAAGCAGGCTCCAGGCTCTGAGCTGTCAGCACAGAGCCTGACGTGGGGCTCGAACCCATGAGATCATGACCTGAGCCGAAGCCTGATGCTTAACCAACTGAGCCACCCAGGTGCCCCTAGGACAGGAGTTTTTATAGTGCTTTTTAAATCTTATAATGTCCTGCTCACTGTATTTTCAGGAAGGTCATAGAGCGGAGAAGTTGATAGAGAAAAGCCAGAAACCCAGAGTCTATGATATTCAGCCAGGGGTAGAAATCCACAAAGCTATTGCTTATGATGGGCCTGGAGAATTCTTGACGAAGTTTAAAATTACCTTTGGAGACAATTGATTCCTACAGCACTTCAGTTATGACAAAGTAAATCAAGTCTCCGTACAGACTTCATGTTCTTTCTCAGCTAACTGTTGTAGCAGGTAAATGGAATCTTGTACAGAAGCTTCTTTCATAACTGAACATTGCAGGAAGTGGCCCACATACTGCAGAAGGGTGATTTCCCAGGGAACTGAAAGAGACTGAAATCTTGATGGACCAGTTGGGAGAAATAAGAAGGGGCCTCAGCGAACCCTTGAGGCATCACTGTCCAGGTATATTGCTGATTATTCTAAATAAAAGCAAACAAGTATTGGCAGCTGAGGTCTAAAGGAATGCTGAAGAATGTTAATCATAGGTCTACAACAGTGAATCATTTTACGTCTGGTAGGACTTGTGACAACACAGGTGTTAGGGTTTAGAACAACTGGAAAAGGGGGAATATATATATATATATATATATATATATATATATATATATGTAGTACTATATATATAGTTATCCCCCTAAATAAACTCTACACTCTAATGGGGCTTGAATTCATGACCCTGAGATCAAGAGTTGTATGTTCTACTTGAGGCACCTGGGTGGCTCAATCAGTTAAGCATCTGACCATTGATTTTGGCTCAGGTTATGATTTCACTGTTCATGAGTCTGAGCCCTGCGTTAGGCTCCACACTGTCAATGCTTAGGTTTCTCTCTTGCTCTCTCTTTGCCCCTCCCCTGCTCTCTCTCTCTCTCTGTCTCTTTCTGTGTGTCTCTTTCTCACAGTAAATAAAAAAAAAAAAGAAAAGAGTAGTGTACTCTAGCAACTAAGCAAGCTAGGTGCCCTGGGAGTACCTATCTTGTTTAATAGCGCTCATGTCTGAGACAAGTCTCTGTCTCTACCTACGAGGTTTCTGGACTGAAAGTTGATGTGTTACAGGGGCTGGTGCAGGGAATGATTAGCCCCTGGGCAATCAGGTCTTCTGTTAGGGTGAGGTCTTATATGGCTTCAGATTTTAACAGATATGGAAATAACTTAGGAATCGTTTTCATTATGTCTCTCTGAACTTCTATAGATTCCGTACTTTTATTCTCCCCATGTCAGTATTAGAGGTCTCCCACAGATAGTTGGGCACCTCTGTTAAGTTAGCGATCTTTGGCTGGAAATTCTCCCCCTGCTTATAAAGCCTGGATTGTAAGGAACATTAAAACATCAGCTTTAGGTTGGTCAAGACATTCTAAGGTAAGGTCAATATTACAGACAAAAGAGATCTCTACTTCATAGACTATGGGAGTTGTATCATAGCAAAAGGAAATGATTTCAGTGGAAGTTCTCACTCATTTGTACTAGTTGAGATAAAAACTTTCCCTGAATTTAATTGGATACCTGTCTATGGAATTGTTTTTGTTCTTTTCTATCTTAGTTTCTTTCTTTTCTTCTTTTTTAACCTTCTTTCTTTCTTTCTTTTTTACTCTGAGGGATTTGTTGTCCTATGAGAATTCAGGTTTCAAGCAGAGTGCAGCTCTGGTATCTTACCGGACTTTGGCAAGGTTTTCTGTTGATTTCAATTTTAGTTTTCCCTTACTTATGAAAATAACTAGCCGCAGTTTACTGGAGAACCCCTCAGAGTCCTGTTACCCCGGGGAGGGGCGCATATAGGGGCATTTGAGTTATTTGAAGGATTTGCAAAAACCTTTGAAGACAATCTTTTTCCAGTGTCCCACTTGATTATAAATGATACCACACACCTGGGCGTTTGGATGATGGACTCCTAGGAGAGTGCAATGGGGAGACCCAGGTGTTTTAGGTTTCTGGCCTTACCAGCTATTAGAACTGTGAGGACACTAACCTAGCAGACCTTTGTTACCAGCCTATTCCAAGATCCTTTCAAAGTGCTCGGCTATAGTCACAAGTTCAGTCGGACCTGTGCCTTCCCATCGTATTTTCTGCCTTGTAATCGATCCACTAACCCTAGGAGGTATTACCTTACGTATAAGGCGGCTGGAGCAGGTCGGGTAGTACCCTCTATTACACAGAAGCCAGAATGCTATAGGAAGAGAACTCAGACAGGCTTTAAAATCTGCCTCAGATTCAGCTTTCTTTTGTTCACAGGTTTGAATAATAGACCGATCAGCACAGGCAGGGAAGACGCAAGGAATGGCTTTTAAAATATCTGCTACGATTTTGCAAGCTTTTTCTGATCCATAAGGAGACCACATTGCAGACTGAGAATCTTGAATATCATCCTTGGGGTTATGTCATTCTGCTTTCTGTCTCCTTTTCTGAGCTTCACTATGTGCACAAACCGGTAAAACTCTGGCAGCCCAGGATCATAGGCCCTATTGAAAACTCCATAACTTCTTCAGAAAACTTTAGGGGTTGGCAGGGAGCTGACCTTCATCACCCACTTGATGGCAAAGCCCAGGGGGTCGACAGGAGAAGACCACAAAGCAGCTCTCTGGAACCGAAGCTACTGATGTCCCTTCTTCTAATCAATCAGCTTATTCAATCAGTTTAAATTTTTCTCACTGGGCCTTTCCCTATAACTTAGCAATCAGTTAATCATTCGGAGCACTTTGAAGAAAAGCATGCCCCTGTAGAAGGTTACAGTGGGCAGTTACCAAGAAAGCAGTCACGTTCCAATTTCTCTAAAGAATAGGCTCCTCCAGTTTCAGCTAAAACAATTGAAATAATAAATCTAAAAAATAACTAGCCCTCTAGCTTGTCAGGCATAGAAATAGTAAGATTAAAGATAAATTCTTTGAAGTAAAAAAGCAGTAACGCAAGGAAATAACCAGAAAGTGTTCTCACGGATGAATTCCCTGAGAACTTTCTGAGACTAAAAACAAAAGCTTGACGCAAACATATAGAGAGTAGAAAGCATATATAAGCTTGCTGAGAAATCAATAAACTGTCCAGATTGGTTCACCTGAGCTATCTGTGTCCACGCCTTCGCGCCGCCACCAGCCCTCCTTCGGGGTACTGGTCAGACGGGGACTCCGGCAGGGGATCCTGTCTGGGTTTAGGAAGTTCTTTATGGCCTTTAGTTCAGTCTTGGACCAAGGAGAGGAGATACCTGAAAGTGACCACCAGTAGTCCCAGTGGCCTAAACATTTTTTTGAGGTAGGGAGGGGCACCAGAGCGAGGGAGAGAGAGAGTCCCAAGCAGGCTCCACTCCCAGTGTGGAGCCCAACGCAGGGCTCGATCCCACGTTGGTGGTTTTATTTTACACAATGGAGAATTGCAGACAGAAACCTGGGGTCCAGACTCCCGGAAAGGTGGTTTTATTTTAAAAGATAACTGACAGTCTCTTCAAAGTGGAACAGCAATTCAGATAGAGGATTAGTAGATTGCAAATACTCAGGTACAAGTCACATCAGCCTTACAGTTTTGGTTTCAAGCTTGTGTCTTTAATTTTTCATTATCCTTTTGCAATGAAGCTATTTTTACGTCTGAAAGCCTTTTGGAGGCTTCTACATACCAATTAAAATCAGCATTCCATTCTGACTGTTTGTTTGATTTGGGAACCCGTGCTCTTCTTAAAGGGGTGACCTAACTGGAATGGTCAGTACAATTCTAGGCTGTCTTTAGTAAGATCTTGCCATTTTTGTAGAATCTATAGCTTACAGGACCAAAAGTAAAGTAAGCAGGTAGGCTGGAAGGTGGAATACTTCAACTCTTCAGAATTTGAAGATCCATCTCTTTAGTTAAGCCTTGAGTCTCTTAAAGCCAAATGAATACCTAATTTGGATGGGCTGGGAATTTTATGGTGGTACTTTGTAAAACACACTTCTTGAGATTGGCAGATGATATGACGTCAATCTAACACATTCAGTGACCAGCACAGGAGTCTGAGTGTTAGGTGGCCGGTGTGCTAAGTGTTCAACCTACTCCCACCAAACTTACAGTTCTGACTTCCAAGATTCACATAACAATAGATCTATTATTTCTTTACCTTATGTGCACATTAGCTGAAACCAACAATAACCAAGACATAAAACTGCAGATACAATCAGTAACCAAAGAAATGGTACAATAGACTAACCGAGGGCTAAGGACTAGTGTACATTGTTGGACACTCCTGTCAGCCTAGACTAACCCATTAACCCCAGACTGGAAAGCCATTAAGACTAGAGAGTTCCAACAGAAGGTAAGCAGAACTTGGATCTGAGAAAAAATTACTCACAGCCTTCAGGAACAGAAAGAAAGGTGCAGAACTAAGGGTTCACAGGCACCAAAGCCTCTGTTTCCCATTGTCCACGTGGCCATTATTGGTCTCCTTCGGATCCCACCCTCATTGCCAAACTGTTAAAATACAAAATTTGAAGTGATTGGCTGGCTCAATTGGAAGATCATGTGACTCTTGAGAATACTTTTTAAAAAAAAGAAAACTGAACTTTAAAAGAACAAAACTCAATGGAGTAATTTTAAAAGTCGTATTGATTTTTATCCAGCAACTCATAAATCGGACAGCATCCAATCTAGCATATAGAAAGGAGCTCTGAAAAGTTATATAAGGCAAGAGATTTTATAGGCAGAAGGGAGCAGGAAAAGGTAAGTTATATTAGACAAAAAGGGGATCAGTTATTCCAAGATTACTTCCCTTATAGAGGTTTATTAGGCAGATTACCGAACTAGTGCTAATCAGGAAATTCCTCATTGATTTAAGATTCCATTTCTGGGACAGCCAAAACTGTAATTAAGTTTGGTTTTGTGAGGTGGGCTTCGCATAAGCAACTCCATTTGGGGACTGTTGTCTTTAACATTCCTATAGGTGATTTCTAGCGAGGCTCGCCTACTGGATGAACAATGGTGTCATTTGCCGATATGTGGAATCCTGGGGAAACAGGTTTGAGAGTGGAGTAGCCACAAGAAGAAGAGCTGAAGCAACATCAGCCCATTGCCCAGCCTCTGTTGGAGCAAATGTCTCTATCGATAGTGCCAGCAACCCAGAGGATGTGTGGGCAAAATCATAAAGACCATCTGCTGCCTTTGCGGGTATGCTATGAGTGCCTGTGACAAGGGGCCAGGTAGCTGTCCTGGTTATCTCTGGCATATGCTTTCTAGTGGCCTCAGCATGTTGCCACTTGATCTTTCAGTAGGAAGGGTACATCTGTGCCAAGGGAACCTCCACCCATCTGAACCATGCCAGGATTCTTTTCAATGCTCCAGTCACCATGGATGGCAACAGAGAATGGAGTCTGATACTAGAGAAAGGAAGGTGATGACGTGGAAGAGAAACAGATGGCAGGCTGAAGCAGGGTACCTGAGGCGAGTTCAAGGATGATTTACAAAAGGTGGATGGGTTAAGGAACGTTGACATGGGTGGTATAGAACTCCAGGGCTAGCAACCACTTTTAGCAGCAGGCTAACAGACAGAAGCTGTGCCCTTCAGTGAAGAGGCCTAGCCAACCCATGGTCAAATACAGAGGGAAATGAGAGATTAAGTATGCTGGACCTACTCTTCTTCTGATCTCCTGCCATAGCCTGGCACTGGCTTAACCCAACTGGAAGCTGGAGGGCAGTCCAAGGTCAGCCTCCCACATCTCGGGACACGGTTGGAAAGGACCAAGACTGAATATGAAGTGGTAACTGAAAAATATCTGTGCACTGAAACATCAGTAGGTGACTGATGTCAGCTTCCTACGACTGTCTCGAGTGACCTCAAGGAGAAATCAAGAACAGGAAGAAGCAGAAAACCAGTTAAGCAGAGGCATACAAGCTATATCTTTAAACAGCCAGATATGATAGAAATATAATGTATTAAGGTGACCTAAGGACCTTTCTCGTGTCTATGTGGAAATCAGTAAACCTTAATTCTTACAACTGTAGTAAATTATACCTTGTGAAGCACAGGTATTTGGAGAACTGTTTGCAGGCATGTATACCCCTTTCCCTTTTTTTGTATATAATATGCCCCATAGCTAATAAACTTTGGAGAAGTCCTTCAGAGCAATCTGAAAGACCATTTCCCAGGCTATAGGCTTCAGTGAAACAATGAATAAGGCATTTACTAACCTACTTTGAGGTTAGCTTTCTTTCAATCAACATATCCAACATAATTAAAAAAGAAAATAAGAACAACTTACCACTTGTCAATGCCTAATTTCTCCATTACTTTCCTATTGAAATAATGATCTTAGAAAACTTGACTCCATGAGGTAAGTGGTACGAGGTGGGGGGGGCAGATTGAACACTTACAACCATCCGTGGGAATGAGTTTTGAGTTTTATCTGTTTGAGAATGAAAACTATAGAAAACTAACGAAAGAAATTGAAGATGACACAAAGAAATGGAAAAATAATCCGTGCTCATGGAATGGAAGAATAAACATTGTGAAAATGTCATTACTACCCAAAGCAATCTACACATTCAATGCAATCCCCATCAAAATTGCACCAACATTCTTCTCAAAGCTAGAACAAACTATCCTCAAATTCGTATGGAACCACAAAAGACTCCGAATAGCCAAAGTCATATTGAAGAAGAAAACCAAAACGGGAGGCATCACAATCCCAGACTTTAGCCTCTACTACAAAGCTGTCATCATCAAGACAGTATGGTATTGGCACAAAAACAGACACATAGACCAATGGAATAGAATAGAGAACCAACCTGGGCCCACAAATGTACGGCCAATTAGTTTTCGACAAAGCAGGAAAGACAATCCGATGGGAAAAAAAACTGCCTCTTTAGTAGGTAGTGCTGGGAGAACTGGACAGCAACATGCAGAAGAATGAAACTAGACCACTTTCTTACACTGTACACAAAAATTAACCCAAAATGGCTAAAGGACCTGAATGTGAGACAGGAAACCATCAAAACCCTTGAGGAGAAAGTAGGAAACAACCTCCTAGACCTCCACCGCAGCAATTTCCTACTCAACACATCCCCAAAGGCAAGGGAAATGAAAGCAAAACTGAACCCTTGGGACTTCATCAAGATAAAAAGCTTCTGCACTGCAAAGGAAACAATCAAGAAAACTAATAGGCAACCGACAG
>NC_043704.1:151248828-151256508 GCF_006229205.1 Suricata suricatta
AAAAACTATCCATAGAACTCCCTGATGACCCAGCAATAGCACTGCTAGGGATTTACCCAAGGAATACAGAAGTGCTGATGCATAGGAGCACATGTACCCCAATGTTCATAGCAGCACTGTCAACAATAACCAAAACATGGAAAGAGCCTAAATGTCCATCACCTGAGAAGTCAATCAAGAAGATGTGGTATATATACACAATGGAGTACTACATGGCAATGAGAAAGAATGAAATCTGGCCATTTGTAGGAAAGTGGATGGATCTCGAGGGTGTCATGCTAAGCGAAATAAGTCAGGCAGAGAAGGACAGAAACCACATGTTTGTACTCATAGGTCTAACAGGAAAACAGAAACCTAATGGAGGACCAGGGGGAGGGGAAGAGGGAAAGAGAATTGGGGAGAGAGAGGGATGCAAAACTTGAGAGACTATTGAATGCTGAAAACAAACTGAAGGTTGAAGGGGAAGAGGTAGAGGTAAAAGAAGTGGTGGTGATGGAGGAGGGCACTTATGGGGAAGAGCACTGGGCGTTGTATGGAAACCAATTTGACAATAAATATTTTTTTTTAAGAAAAGTAAATGAATAAAGAATTAGCAAAGAAAAAAAAAAAGAAGAGGTGAATTTCCCCCCTCCATTTTTTCCCTCCTATTTTGAAATGTGAAAGAAATTTGGGTATGGGGAGTGGGGATGGGTGTCAGGATAGTGACCAGAGGAAAAAAGAAAACAATGTAAAACTGAGAATCAGCTGTGGCCAAGTGACAAGAAATCAAATTGTCCTGGTGAAATTTTCACTCCTTTTCTGGCCACAAGTTCTGAACCCCTCTTTTGTGGGTGAAAACAGGAAGTAAAAACATGGGTCTCCTCTTTTGGAAGGCGACCTCTTTTTAAATTACTCTGTAATTTATACTTTAAAAAGTACTGATGCTTTAAGTAGTAAAAAAGGATTTAAAATGGAATTCAGCTTCCCCTCTTATTGGACCTCCTCATCCCCCCGCCATCCCTAAACCCTCTCCCATAGTTCTGCAAATAGAGTATGCTTTGGCTAGCAGGGGTGGAAAGAAAAGATCAGGAAACCAAGAAGGGTATCATGGGAGTTTAAATTCTATTGGTAATGAGTGGAGGATCTGTCTATCTTTGGGTCAGGCCATAGCCATTGGGAAGAGATTATGAAAAGTGTGTTTCTTCTTGTATCCCAAGCACTCAGAACAGGACATAACCATATAGTAGGCATTCAGTTAATGTTTGTTGAATAAATAAACCAATATTCTCTAACCCTAAGCCAGGTTGGCAGGCCTTTTCTCTCATGACACTTTTTATATTCAATCTATACCATCGGTATGCTTTTATAGAAGCTACGCCCCTTGCTGACTTGAGCAATCTTGGATGGAAAGGACCAATTCTGATTTTTTATTTTTACATGTCCAAATTGAGATTTCACACAGTTTTCCAAGTAATACTAGATTTGTCACTCAAATAGTGTATTTCTACCAATAGTATATAATGGTTTCCATGGTTTTATATCCTTCTAATATAACCAACACTTGCCACTGTTAAAAGATAAGTTGAGAGTTGGGGCTAAGTGGCTGACTCTTGATTTGGGCTCAGGTCATGATCTCACAGATCGTGAGTTTGAGCCCCTTGTTGAGCTCTGTATTGACGGTGTGGAGACAACTTGAGATTCATTCTCTCTCTCCCTCTCTCTCTCAAAATAAATAAACTTTAAAAAAAAAAAAAGACAAATTGAGACATAATAACATTTTTAAAGAGTTAATATGGGCAAACATTGATTTGGACTGGGTAGCCCCAAATTGGGACTGGTTGGGACTCCATCAACAGGAGCTAAGGACAACATTTTTATAGAAAAGATTGGAAGCAAAGTGAGGACATTATTTGATTGGCTATATCTTAATCAGTTTGTGTTATTTGGGAAAGCCCAGTTGGCTGTTGGTAATTAGTTGTTTTTCTTACCCCTGAGGCATTTACAGGAATTGACTCTGACTTTGGAGGTTTTGGCTTGCTTATGTCGGCTACCAAGGACCTCAGTCTAATGATCTCCTTGTTTGATTACCTTAACAAATCTCACCCTAAGGGTGACCCCAAACCTGATATTAGTGCCACTCTTGGTCAGTCAGGTTTCAACTTTTCTTATCTTGTTGTGAGAAACCCATGAAATTTATGATAAGTTATGATATCAGATTTGTGGAAGGATTTTTTTTCATTATTTCATTGTTCATTTTGTTTACCTTTACCCAAGCACAGTGAGGCCGTTTGATGTATTGCTGATGTCTCCAAACATGTACTTAAGGTTCTTGAGAGAATACAGAGCACCAAGGAGACTACAGTGATGCCTGTGAGGGGGATCTTACCAAGAAACGGAAGTATATTGTTGGGAGCTATTTGAACTTACCAGTAGAGTGAAAGTTCCTGGTGAGGGTACGGCAAGTTTGCACAGTCTCTTGCCCCCAGACAGCTCCCAAAATCTACACTCTTGAAACTTTTCATTTCTGCTTGGGCACCAAACCTCAAAGTGCTTTGCTGATTAGTGTCAGGAGCCTGTCCCCCTGCCCTGTCCCTGAGGCATGATTGCACCTGGTCAGGGAAAAGATGAGTAAACTAGATACACCCTAATACAACATGTAATTTTCCCTCAAGAAATTAACTGATAACTGACCACCTTCTGGGCCTTTGTGAAAGTCACTACTACAATAAAATGTATCAATCGTCTTTGGGACTGTGAGAGCAGGCATTATGTCTCCTGAGAATCTGTTTTTCTGGGAACTTTCTCTTAGAGTTATAAACAGCCTAATGACCCTTAGTCATAAAAAACTGACCTTTACTAAACAATGCTGTTTGCCTCTTGGTTAAAGGTCACTTTAATGTAACCTTAAGGCTAGACCTGAGGTTTTGTAAATACACCTATGACACCATGAGTGCTTGTAGTTAAGTTTTTATGACAATCATTACTACTAGAATTGTAACTCCTGCAGAACCCATGTCCTGGAAAATTGTAAAACTTATATGAGAAATCATTTACTGCTCTTTCTGGTTCTTGTACCTTTTATGATAAATAAAGCTTGAGAACCAGACAGGGCAGAGATGCCTGCCAGAATGGTAGAGACGCCTGCCAGGTGGGCAGGGGTGCCCGTCTGGTGATCAGAATGAAACACAAGGCTCTTTCACTCTCTCTGGCCTCCACTGTCCTCCTTCAGGGCAACCCTGGACCTGCAGGAGATGGACTCCAGCAGTATTTCCTTAGTGAGGGCCCCCGTGAACCAAGTCAGTTGGTATCAAATAAATTAAAGAATGGACCTACAGACGTAACAGCCTACTTTAGCCTATTTGGTGGATTGTTAATTTATTGTATTTGTGATAGTAAGAGAGGTATTGATCCAAGTACAGTATGAGGTATTTGCTAAAGCACAGACTCCTCCTTGTTCAGCTAATAAGTAGTTTAAAGCAATTTTATTATCTAAAACCATTTAGCAAGAAAGCCTAGGGACCTTTGTTCTGCATCTGTGGCCTTGGTGGTAGATTCAGTGATAGTGGCCAGAATTGAGGATCATTGTTTCTCCATGCATTAGCAAGAGAAAAAGCAAGTATCACAAAAGCAAAAGGAATAAAAGATTTCATATTGATTGGAGATGAAGATCTTGATCAGTGATCTTGGGAGAGTCAACCACCTCAAGATACCATACACTTCTGATGAGAAACTGCTCTAGTCAGTTTTAATTTTAGATCTCCAGCTCACTTTCAGGTCCAAGAGTCTGCAAGGATACTTTTACATTTTTTTATGTGGTTTTTTTTTTTTTTAATTTTGCGAGACAGAGCACGAGTGAGGAAAAGGCAGAGAGAGAGGGAAACACAGAATGTGAAGCAGGGGCCAGGCTCAAAGCTGCCAGCACAGGCCCAACATGGGACTTAAACTCACGAACTGCGAGACCATGACCTGAGCCAAGGTCAGACCCTTAACCGATTGAGCTACCTAGGCACCTGAGGGGCCCTTTTTAATTAGGAGATGTGGGCCCAAGATTAAAGGCCCTGAAATCTGGCTATTTTCTATATAGTGAAGAGGACCTGGTATGGTCCCTTTCTATGAGGTTCAAGGGCCGCTTTTCTTCTTAGTGATTCCTTTTTTTTTTTTTAATTTTTAAAAATGTTTTTTTATAGCAGGTGGTGCTGGGGGAGCTGAACCACAACATGCAGAAGAATTAAACTGGACCACTTTCTTACACTATCCACAAAAATAAACTTAAAATGGATGAAGAACCTGAATGTGATACAGGAAACCATCAAAACCCTAGAGGAGAAAGGAGGAAATAGCCTCCTTGACCTCAATCGCAGTAATTTCCTACTTGACATCCCCAAAGGCAATGGAATCAAGAACAAAAATTAACTATTGGGACCTCATTAAGATTAAAGGCTTCTGCAATGCAAAGGAAACAATAAAAAAAACTAATAGGCAACCGACAGAATGGGAAAAGATAGTTGCAAATGGCATATCAGATAAAGGGCTAGTATCCAAAATCTCCATACCCCAAAGACGAGTAATCCCGTGAAGAATTGGGCAGGAGACTTGAACAGATACTTCTTGAAAGAGGACATCCAGATGGCCTACAGGCACATGAAATGATTCTCAGCCTCACTCAGCATCACGGAAATACAAATCAAAGCCACACTGAGATACCACCTCACACCAGTCAGAGTGGCTAAAATGAACAAATCAAGAGTCTATAGATGCTGATGCAGAGGTGGAGAAACCGGCACCCTCCTACACTGTTGGTAGGAATGTAAACTGGTACAGCCGCTCTGGAAAACAGTGTGGAGGTTCCTCAAAAAACTATCAATAGAACTCCCATATGACCCAGTAATAGCACTTCTGGGAATCTACCCAAGGAATACAGAATTGCTGATGCATAGGGGCACATGTGTCCCAATGTTCACAGCAGCACTTTCAACAATAGCCAAAGCATGGAAAGGGCCTACAAGTGCATCACCTGATGAGTGGATCAAAAAGATATGGTATGGGGCGCCTGGGTGGCTCAGTCGGTTAAGTCTCCGGCTTCGGCTCAGGTCAGATCTCATGTTCCTGGGTTCGAGCCCCGCGTCAGGCTCTGTGCTGACAGCTAGCTCAGAGCCTGGAGCCTGCTTCCGGTTCTGTCTCCTTCTCTCTGCCTCTCCTTCTCTCATGCTCTGTCTGTCTCTGTATCAAAAATAAATAAAACATTAAAAAAAAAGATATGGTATATATGTACAATGGAGTACTACATGGCAATGAGGAAGAATGAAATATGGCCAATTGTAGCAAAATGGATGGACTTTGAAGGTGTCATGCTAAGCGAAATAAGTCAGGCAGAGGACAGATACCATATGCTGTCACTCATAGGTCTAACAGGAGAAACCTACCAGGAGACCATGGGAAGGGGAAGGGGGGAAAAGAGTTGAGGAGAGGGAGTGAGGCAAATCATCAGAGACCTTTGAATGCTGAAAACAAACTGAGAGCTGAAGAGGGAGGGGGGAACGGGAAGGGGAAAGGAAGGTGATGGTCATGGAGAGGGGCACTTGTGGGGAAGGGCACTTGGTGTTATATGAAAACCAACTTGGTAATAAATTATTAATAAAAAAGAAAAATAAATAAAAATGTTTTTTTATTTATTTCTGAGGCAGAGAAAGAGACAGAATATGAGCGGAGGTGGGGCGGGGGAAGGAGGGAGCATAGAAAAAGTGGGACAAAAAATCCACAAAGGTGTCCGAGCTGTCAACACAGACCCTACACAGGGCTCAAACCTGTGAACCACAAGATCATGACCTGAGACCAAGTCGGATGCTTAACTGACTGAGCCAGCCAGGAGCCCCTCTTCTTAATGATTCCAAGCCAGAAGAATGAGAGGGGGGGCACCGGGGTGGCTCAGTTGGTGAAACATCCAACTTTGGTTCAGGTCATGATCTCATGGTTCATGAGTTTGAACCCTGCAATGGGCTCCACAGTGACAGCTTAGAGCCTGGAGCATGCTTTGGATTCTGTGTGTGTGTGTGTGTGTGTGTGTGTGTGTGTGTGTACACGTGTGTGTGTGTCTGCCCGTCTCTCCCTATCTCAAAATAATAAAGAAACATTAAAAAAAAAAAGGAAGAGTGGGAGAAAGTTGGAGAGTCATAAACAGGTATTTGGGAACCTAGAAAAATTCAAACTCTAGATCAGTTTACAGCTAGATAACAAAACCTCAGAGCCAATGAAGGACAAGAATCCGATATTCACAAAGGTGTATAATCGTTTTTACTGAAACATAATTTTCCTATTCACAATTACTCCAATTTTTAGAAAAAATAATCACTGACTAACTTGTTTACAAAATTAGTCTAGTCTTATTAAACTTGGCTTGATTATTTACACAAGTGCAACCAAAATAGTGATTGGCCAGACTTTTTTAAAGTTTGTTTTCCTAAAACTTCTTACAGGGATACTTAGATTGGACTTTTAAAAGCCTCTTGAGGCTAGGAAGCCAAGCCAATGACTTGCTAGATGTCACCTGAAATACCTACAGATTTGGGTGAATTTTCTTTTTATAGTTCAAAAATATCTTGATATTCCTGGGACTGCCGGGTAATGACCTTTCTTACTCAACTGGTAAGACTGGGAACCCTGTAAGAAAAATACCAGATTTTTCCAAAAGCCTTTATTGGCTCCATAAAGCCAACCTTAGTTTCTTCTTCTTCTTTTTTAATGTTTATTTATTGATTTTGAGAGGGGGGGAGAGAGAGAGGGAGAGGGAGAGGGAGAAAGAGAGAGAGAGAGAGAGAGATAGAGAGAGATAATGCGTGTGCAAGTGGGAACAGAACAGAGAGAATCCCAAAGTTGAATCCCTCCCTCCCCTGCCCCCTACCTCTGTCAGCCTGGGGGCCAATGCAGGGATGGATCTCAGGAACCATGAGATCATGACCCGAGCCAAAAATCAAGAGTCAGACTGTTAAACGATTGAGCCATTCAGGTGCCCCTAAAAACTGATTATATTCAATTCTGCACACATCATTTCAAACTATGTCATTCCAGCCAAAGCAGTGGCTATGAAACCAATGTGTCCATAATGTCCTCTTACAAGGAGAATCAATTTTTGTTGAATTTATGCATCTCATTATCATCTAAAAAAAATACTTCATAAGAGTTTCAAAAATCTGATTTAGTCTGAGGTGTGGGTTATCATTAAGCTGATTAAAAATCTGAAGGGAGTAAGTAGGTAGAAAAAAAGATAACTTTTAATTCTGTTTACAAAGGTATAATTTACCAAATTGCTATATGTATATAAATATAAATATATAAATATATATATCCTACGAAAAAAGGTAAAAGATCTTAAATCTGGAAAACAAAATTTAAAGAACTAGCAGTGCTTCAAAGAATTAAAAATTATAATCTTTATTAGTTCATTTTTCTCATATTCAGTTATTTTACATTCATTTATTTATTTTATCTAACAAATTTTTTCTTTATGGAGGGAATTACTGAAAGGTATTTATTTATTTTTCAAATGTTTATGTAAGCTCTAGGTAGTAAACATATAGTGAAATATTGGTTTCACGAGTAGAATTTAGTGATTCATCACTTACATATAACCCCCAGTGCTCATCCTTAGTATACTTAATATAAGTGGCCTCCTTAATACCCATCACCCATTTAGCACATCCCCCA
>NC_043704.1:151256608-151270226 GCF_006229205.1 Suricata suricatta
TATAGATTTTGGGTACGGTTTATCAGAGATGTCATTGGCAAATACCTTCTCCCATTCTGTAGGCTGCCTTTTAGCATTGTTGATTGTTTCCTTCACTGTGCAGAAGCTTTTTATCTTGATGAGGTGCCAATAGTTCATGTTTGCTTTTGTTTCCCTTACCTCCAGAGAGGTGTCAAGTAAGAAGTTGCTATGATTAGAGTCAAAGAGGTTGCCACTTGTGTTCTACTCTAGGATTTTGATGATTTCCTGTCTCATATTTAAGTCTTTCAGTCCTTGTAAATTTGTATATGGTATAAAAAAGTGGTCCAGTCTCATTCTTCTTCATGTTGCTTTCCAGTTTTTCCCAACACCATTTATTGAAAGGAATGTTTTTTTTTTTTTCCATTGGATACTTTTTCCTGCTCTGTTGAAGATTCATTGGCCACAATATAGTTGTGGGTCCAAGTCTGGGTTTTCTATTCTGTTCCATTAATCTATATGTCTGTTTTGTGTTAGTATCATACTGTCTTTAAGAATACAGCTTTGTAATATAGCTTAAAGTCTGGAAGTGTGATGCCTCTAGCTTTGCTCTTCTTTTTCAGGATTACATTAGCTATTCAGGATCTTTTGTGGTCCTATGCAGAGTTTAGGATTGTTTGTTCTAGCTCTGCAAAAAATGCAGGTAGGATTGCATGTTGTGTGGATTACTTTAGATAGTATAGCTATTTTAACAATGATTGTTCTTCCAATCCATGAGTATGGAATGTTTTCCCATATCTTTATCTCCTCAATTTCTTTCATAAGCGTCCTATAGTTTTCAGAGAACAGATCTTTCACCTCTTTGGTTAGCTTTCTTCCTAGGTATCTTATGGTTTGGGTGCAGTTGTAAATGGGATTGATCCTTTGATTTCTTTTTCTACTGCATCATTATTGGTGTATGGAAATGCAACAGATTTCCATATGTTGACTTTATATCCTGCAACTTTGCTGAATTCACATATTAGTTCTAGAAAAATTTTTGATGGAATCTTTGGGTTTTCTATATAGAGTATTCTGTCATCTGTGAATATAATAAAGTTGACAGATTCCTTGCTGATTTGAAGGCCATTTTTTCTTTTTGTTTTCTTTGGTACTGAGGTTAAGACTTCCAGCACTATGTTAAAGAGTAATGGTAAGAAAAAAGTTATGGAGAGAGTGGACATCCTGTCTTGTTCCTGACTTTAGAGGAAAAGATCTCAATTTTTTCCCACACAGGATGATATTGGCTGTGGGTCTTTTGTATATGGCCTTTATGATGTTGAGGTATGTTCCATTTATCCCTACTTTGTTGAGGGTTTTTACCAAGAATGGATGTTGTCATTTGTGAAATGCTTTTTCTGCATCTATTATGATGATAGGATCATATGGCTCTTAGCCTTTTTAATTAATGTGGTGTATCATATTGATTGATTTGCAAATATTGAAACATCCCTGTAGCCCAGGAATAAATCCTACTTGATCATGGTGAATAATCTTTTAATGAACTGTTGAATTGATTTGCTAGTATCTTGTTGAGAGTTTTTGTGTCTATGTTCATCAGGGATATTGGCCTGCAATTCTTTTAGTGGGCTTATTGTCTGGTTTTGGAATCAAGGTAAAGCTGGCCTTGTAGAATGACTTTGGAAAATAAAACTGTATGTTAATTGTTCTTCAATTTAAAAAATTCCTGGGGTGCCTTGGTGGCCCAGTTTGTTGAATGTCCAACTCATGGTTTCAGGTCAGATCATGATCTCATGGTTCATGAATTTGAGCCCCATGTTGGGCTCTGGAACTAGCAATGCAGAGCCTGGCTGGGATCCTCTCTCCTTCTCTGTTTGTCCCTTTCTCTCTCTCTCAAAATAAATAAATGTAAAAAAATATTCCTAAAATGTAAAAGTGGGGGCACCTGGGTGGCTCAGTTGGTTAAGCCTCCGACTTCGGCTCAGGTCAGATCTCACATTCGTGGGTTCGAGCCCCGCATCAGGCCTGTGCTGACAGCTAGCTCAGAGCCTGGAGACTGCTTCTGGTTCTGTGTCTCCTTCTCTCTCTGCCCCTCCCCCTCTCATGCTCTGTCTCTCTCTGTATCAAAAATAAATAAAGCATTAAAATTTTTAAAAATGTAAAAGTGAATTAAATTTGAAAATATCTTAAAAATGTTTTTGAGATATGATTTTATTCTTATATTTTTAAGTTTAATTCCAGCTAGTTAACATATAGTGTTAATATTACTTTCAGGTGTACAATATAGTGATTCAACAATTTTATACATTACAAAACAAGTGTAATGTGTCTCATCATTAAGTGTACTCCTTAATCCCCATCACCTACTTAGCCCATCCCCCCACCCATTATCCCTCTGGTAACCATCAGTTTGTTCTTTATAATTGAGAGTCTGCTTCTTGGTTTGTCTCTCTCTACCCTTTGCTCTTTTCTTTTCATAAATTCCACACATGAGTGAAATCATATGGCATTTCCCTTTCTCTGATTTATTTTACTTAGTATTATACTCTAGCTCAATCCATGTTGTTGCAAATGGCAAGCTTTCATTTTTTTGTTTGGTTGAATAATATTCCCTTGTGTATATATACACTTGTTTTTGGTTTTTTTTTTTTGCCCTTACATTTATTTATTATCGAGAGACAGAGACAGAGCATGGACAGGCTAGGGGCAGAGAGAGGAGATACAGAATCCAAAGCAAGTTCCAGGCTCTGAGCTGTCAGCACAGAGCCTAATGCAGGGCCTGAACCTGCATACTGCGAGATCATGACCTGAGCTGAAATTGGCTGCTCAACCAACTGAGTCACCCAGGCGCCCCTATATACACTTGTTCTTTATCTATTCATCAATTGATGGACATTTGGGCTGTGTCCATATCTTGGCTATTGTAAATAATGCTGCTATAATCATAGGGGTGCATGTATCCCTTTGAATTAGTGTTCTTGTATTCTTTATGTAAATACCCAGTAGCACAATTGCTGTATCATGAGGTAGTTCTGTCTTAACTTTTTGAGGAACCTCCATACTGCTTTCCAGAGTGGCTAGATTAGTTTGCATTTCCACCAACAGTTCAGGAGGGATCCCCTTTCTCCATAGCCTCACCAATACGTTGTTTCTTGTGTTGCTGGTTTTTAAAATTATTTTAAATATATAATTTATTGTCAAATTGGTTTCCATACAACACCCAGTGCTAATCCCAACAGGTGCCCTCCTCAATGCCCATCACCTACTTTCCCCTCTTCCCTTGCGTTGCTGATTTTAGCCATTCTGACAGGTGTGAGGTCATATCTCATTGTAGTTGTGATTTGTATTACCCTGATAGTAAGTGATGATGAGCATCTTTTCATGTGTCTGTTGGCTATCTGTATGTCTTTGGAGAAATGTCTGTTCAGTGTTTTCCCCATTTTTTATTGTATTAATTGTTTTTTGACTGTTGAATTTTTAGAAGTTCTTTAGATATTTTGGGTACTAGTCCTTAATCAGACATGTCATTTGCAAATATCTTCTCCCATTATGTAGGATGCTTTTTTATTGTTTTCCTTGCTGTGCAGAAGATTTTATCTTGATGTCATAACAGTAGTTTATTTTTGCTTTTGATTCTCTTGTCTCAGAGATAGATCTAGTAAGCAGTTGCTATGTCCAATGTCAAAGAGGTTACTGCCTGTGTTCTCTTCTAGGATTTTCATGGTTTCAGGTCTCTCATTTATATCTTTCATCCATTTGAATTTATTTTTGTGTATGGTGTAAGAAAGTCATTGTTTCATTCTTTTGTATGTTGCAGTTCAGTTTTCCCAACACATTTTGTTGAAAAGACTGTTTCTCCCATTGAATATTTTTTCTGCTTTGTTGAAGATTAACTGACCATATAATTGTGGGTTTATTTCTGAATTTTCTATTCTGTTCCATTGACCTATGTGTCTATTTTTCTGCTTGGTACCATATTGTTTGGTTTACTATAGCATTGTAATGCAACTTGAAATCTAGAATTGTGATGCCACCAGCATTGGTTTTTCTTTTATTTTTTTTCTTATTTTGGGTGGGATCAGGCTTTTTTCTTCTTCCAGGTTTATTTTAACAAACAAATCAAAAGCACACCTTCTTAAGGGTCCAAACACTCCATCACTGCAAGGAAGGGGGAGATCTGTAGAGGACTGAGCAGCCAAACAGCATGAGTAGAGTGCACACAGCATACAGCAGAAACAATTCCTAAAGTGCCAGGTCCTGGACAATGTATGGCCCCTTTTAATATGGCAGTACTCTCAGGTGCAGGAAACAGGACAAGATTTCCAACATGCAAAAGAGAGAGATTTAGCCAAAATGGCATGATGAAGGCATTCTCCCCAAAAGAAAGATGAAGAAGAAATCACAGCCAGTGACTTGCTTAAAACAGATATAAGCAAGGGCATCTAGGTGGCTCAGTTGGTTAGGTGTTCAATTTTGGCTCAGGTCATAGCTTGTGGTTTGTGAGTTTGAGCCCCACATCGGGCTATGTGCTGACAGCTCAGAGAGCCTGGGGCCTGCTTCAGATTCTGTGTCTCCTTCTCTGCCCCTCCCCTGCTCATACTCTGCGTCTGTCTTAAAAATAAGTAAACATTTAAAAATAATAAAAAAATAAACAGATACAAGCAATATGTCTGAAGAAGAACTTCAAACAATGGTTATAGGACTACTAGCTGGGGTTGAAAAAAGCATAGAAGCACTAGAGAAACCCTTGTGCAGAAATCAAAACCTAAAAACTAGTCAGGCTGAAATAGAAATGCTATAACTGAGATACAAAACTGGCTGGATATAGTCACAACAAGGTTTAAAGGAGCAGAGAAGAGAAGTGATATAGAAGATAAAATTATGGAAAATAATGAAGCTGAAAAGAAGAGGAAAGAAAAGTATTAAGTCATGAAGGTATACTTAGGCAACTCAGCTATTTCACAAAATGAAATAATATCCATATCATATGAGTTTCAGAAGAAAAAGAGTGGCGGGGGAAAGGGGACAAAAGGCTTATTTGAACAAATTATAGCTGAGAACTTCCTTCACCTGGGGAAGGAAACAGGCATTCAAGTCCAAGAGGCACAGAGAACTCCCCTCAAAATCAAAAACAAGTTAACAGCACAACATATCATAGTGAAAACTTGCAAAATACAAAGAGAGAATTCTGAAAGAAGATAGGGACAAAAGGTTCTTAACCTACAAGGGTAGACACATAAGGTCAGCAGCAGACCTGTCCACTGAAAACTGGCTGGCAGGCAAGAAGGTTAGCAGGGAATGTTCAATGTGGTGAATGGGAAAAATATGCAGCCAAGAATTCTTTATCCAGTAAGGTTGTCATTGAGAATTGAAGAGATAAAGAGTTTCTCAGACAAACAAAAACTAAAGGAGTTCATGAGTACTAAGGCAGCATGCAAGAAAGTTTAAGGGGGACTTTTTGAGTGGAGGGGAAAAAAAGCTCAAAAGCAATAAAGACTGGAAGAACCAAAGAATTTCACCAGAAACACCAACTCTACAAGGAACACAGGGCACTAAATTCATATCTTTTAACAATTACTGAATGTAAATAGACCAAATGCTCCAATAAAAAGACACAGGGTATCAGAATGGATTAAAAAATAAGACTCATGTATATGACGTTTACATGAGACTCATTTTAGACCTAAAGACACTTGCAGATTCAAAGTGATGGGATGGAGAACCATCCATCTTGTGAAAAGATGTCAAAAGAAAGCTGGAGTAGCCAGATTTATATCTGACAAACTAGATTTAAAGCAAAGACTATAACAAGAGATGAAGAAGGGTATTATATCATAACTAAAAGGTCTAACCATCAAGAATAACTCATGATTATAAATATTGATGCCCCAACATAGGACTACCCAAATATATAAATCAAATTAGTAATAAATATAAAGAAACTCATTGATAATAATACAGTAATAGTAGGGGACTTTAACACCCACTTACAACAATGGATAGTTCACCTAAGCAGAAAATCAATAAGGAAACAATAGCTTTGGATGATACACTGGACAGATGGACTTAACAGATATATTCAGAATATTCCATCCTAAAGCAGTGGCTTATACATCTGTCCCATTACATCTTTCCTATACATTTTTAATAAAAGGTGAAAGACTTATTTGATCTGAAGAGAAACCAGAGTATTGGAACATTTGAAAGATTATATCACATACTGAGTTACAAATCAGCCCTCAACAAGGATAAGAAGATTGAGATCATACCATTCATATTTTGGATCACAACACTATGAAATGTGAAGTCGGTCACAATAAAAGATTTGTAAAGTCTTCAAATACATGGAGGTTAAAGAAAATTCTACTAAGGAATGAATGGGTTAATCAGGAAATTAAAGAAAAAAAAAAAACATGGTAGCAAATGAAATTGAAAACATGACAGTCCAAACCCTTTGGGATGCAGAAAAGGCAGTCCTAAGAGGGAACTTTATTGCCATTCAGGCTTACCAAGCTTCTTGAAGCTAGAAAGGTCCCAAATACAGAACCCAACCTTACACCTAAAGGACCTAGAAGAAGGAAAATAATAAGGAGCAGAGCAGAAATAAATGGTAAAACAACAAAAACAACAAACCATAGAACAGATCAATGAAATGAAGAGCTGGTTCTTTGAAAGAATCAACAAAATTGATAAATTCCTAGCCAGACCTATCAAAAAGAGAGAGAGAACCCAAAATGATAAAATCATGAGTGAAAGAGGAGCAATCACAACTACCACCACAGAGGTACAAAAAAATACAAGAGAGTACTATGAAAAACTATTTGCCAACAAACTGGGTAATCTGGAAGAAACAGACAAATTCCTAGAAACTCACAAACTATCAAAACTGAAACAGGAAGACACAGAAATTCTAATCAGACCCAAAACCTGCAAAGAAATTGAATCAGTAATCAAATATTTCCCAACAAACAAGAGTCCTAGGCCACATGGCTTCCCAGGGGAAATTCTACCAGACATTTAAAGAAGAGTTGTACCTATTCCTCTCAAACTGTTCCCAAAAAGTAGATGGGAGGAAAACTTCCAAATTCATTCCACAAAACCAACATTAGCTTGATAGCCAAGCCAGACAAAGACCCCACTAAAAAGGAGAATTATAGGCCAAAATCCCTGATGAATCCAGATGCAAACATTATCAACAAGGTACTAGCAAACTGAATTCAAGAGTACATTAAAATAATTACTCACCCTGATCAAATAGGATTTATTACTGGGCTGCAGGATGATTCAATATTTCCAAATCAATTATCAATCAATGTGATACACCACATTTATAAAAGAAAGGATAAGAACCACATGATTCTCTCAATAGATGTAGAAAAATCATTTGACAAAAGATAGCATCCATTCTTAATATAACCCCTCAACAACGTAGAGATAGATGTAATATATACCTCAACATCATAATGGGCATATACAAAAGACCCACAGCTAATAGCATTCTCAATGGGGAAAAACTGAGAGCGTTTCCCCTACAGTGGGAAAGAAGATAGGGATGTCCACGTTCACCACTGTTATTTAACATACTACTGGAAATCTTAGCTTCAGCAATCGGACAACAAGAAGAAATAAAGGACATACAAATCAGCAAGGAAGAAGCTGAACTTTCACTGTTTGCAGACAACATGATACTCTATATAGTATCCAAAAAAATTGCTAGAATACATGAATTCAGCAAAGTTGTAGGATATAAAACCAATGTGCAGAAATCTGTTGCATTTCTATGCACAATAACAAAGCAGCAGAAAAAGAAATTAAGTCACCAATCCCATTTGCAATTGCACCAAAAACAATAAGACACCTGGGAATAAACTAGCCCTACTGAGGTAAGAAGTCTGTACTCTAGAAATTATAGAATATTTATGAAAGAAATTGAAGAGGATGCAAAGAAATTGAAAAGCATTCTATGCTCATGTACTAGAAGAGCAAACATTGTTAAAATGTCTATACTACCCAAAGCAATCTACACAGTTCATGCAATTGCTATGAAAATACCAGCAGCATCTTTGGCTGAGCTAGAACAAATGATCCTAAAATTTGTATGGAACCTTGAAAGAGCCAAATAGCCAAAGCAATCCTGAAAAAGAAAAACAAAACTGGAGGCACCATAATTCTGGATTTCAAGCAATATTACAAAGCTGTAGTCATCAAGACAGTATAGTATTGGCACAAAAACAGACACATAGATCAATGGAACAGAAAACCCAGACATGGACCCACAACTATATGGTCAACTAATCAACAAAGTTAGAAAGAATATCTAATGGAAAAAAGATAGTCTAACAAATGGTGTTGAGAAAACTGGATGGCAACATAGGGAAGAATGAAACTGGACCACTTTCTTACATCATACATAAAAATAAATTCAAAATGGATGAAAGACATAAATGTGAAACAGAAAACCATCAAAATCCTTGAGAAGGACATAGGCAGCAATCTCTTCTGACGTTATCTGTAGCAACTTCTTACCAGACACATCACCAAAGGCAAGAGAAACAAAAGCAAACATGAACTATTGGCACCTCATCAAGACAAAAAGTTTCTGCACAGCAAAGGAAACAATCAACAAAACTAAAAGGCAGCCTATAGAATGGGAGAAGGTATTTGCAAATGACATATTCGATAAAGGGCCATTATCCAAACTCTATAAAGAGCTTATCAAACTCAACACCCAAAAACCAAACAACCCAGTTAAGAAATGAGCAGAAGACACGTATTGACCCTTTGCCAAAGAAGAAATCCAGACAGCTAACAGACACATGAAAAGATGCTCAAGATCACTCATCATGAGCGAAATTCAAAACCATGAGGTACCACCTCATACCTGTCAGAATGGCTAAATTTAACAACACAGGAAACAACACTATTACCCAAGAATACAATACACATTCAAAGAAGTACATGCACCCCAATATTCATAGCATTATCAACGATAGCCAAACTATGGAGAGAGCCCAAATGCCCAGCCATTAATGAATGGATGAAGATGTGGTATACATATACAATGGAATATTACTCAGCCATCAAAAAGAATGACATCTTGCATTTGTAATGATGTGATGGAGCCAGAATGTATTATGCTAAAGGAAACCAATCAATCAGAGAAAGACAAATACCATATGATTTCAGTCCTATGTGAAACTTAAGAAATGAAATAGACAAATATATGGGAATGGATGGAAAAAAGAGGAGAGAAGGAAACAAACCACAGGAAACTCCTAAAGAAAGAGAACAAGGGGTGCCTGGGTGGTTCAGTTGATTAAGCTTCCAACTTTGGCTCAGGTCATGATCACAGAGTTCATGAGTCCAAGTCCCACATCAGGCTCTCTGCTGTCAGCACAGAGCCCACTTAGAATTCTCTGTCCCCCTCTCTTTCTGCTCCCCTCCCCCAATTCTCTCCCTCTCAAAATAAATAAAAAATTTAAAAAGTAACAAAATTGAAATCTCCACTAAAAATAAACAAAATGAGGGCTGATGGAGGGAAGATGGTGGGTAATGGGCTGGATGGGTGATGGGTATTGAGGGCACTTGTTGGGATAAGCACTGGGTATTGATTGTAAGTGATGAATCACTGAATTCTACTCCTGAAATCAATATTGCACTGTATCATAACTAAAATTTAAATAAATAAAATGAGTCTCTTGTAGGCAGCATATAGATGGGTGTTGGTTTTTTAATCCATTCTATCACATCTTTTGATTGTAATGTTTGTCCTTTATATTCAAATGAAGTATTGATATATATTTCTTGCCATTTTATTATTTGTTTTGTGGTTTTTCTTAAGATTTCCTGATTATCTTTCTTTCATGTTTTGCTGATTTTACTTAGTAATATATTTGAACTTTTCTCCTTATTCTCTGCATATATATTAGTGGTTTTTCATATATGGTTACCATTAGGTTTGTACATAATCTTTTCTGCATTTAATAATCTATATTTAGTTAATGGTTGTTTACAATGTTCGAACCCATTTTCTCCTCTCCTCTCCACATTGTAAGTAAATATTGCTATATTTTATATCCTTTTATTCACGAGTTTCTTGACTTAATATTTTACAGAAGTATTCATTTCTACTGCATTTGTGTTTCTTGCCTCTATACTGTCCCGTTTGGTCTGTCCTTTCACTCCTTTCTCTTTTAGTAATGCTTGCAAGCTTGTTTAGTGGTCACAAAATCCTTTATTTTTTGTTGGTCTGGGAAACTCTTTATCTTTCCTTCTATTATGAATGATGACCTTGTTGGACTGAGTATTCTACCGGCAGATTTTTTTCATTTAGCACTTTGACTATATCATGCCACTCCCTTTGGGATTACAGTTTCTGTTGAAAAATCTCCTGCTAGCTTTATGGGTTTTCCCTTGCAAGTTAATGACTTCTGTTGTCTTCCTACTTTTAGCTTTTTTGTTTCCTGTATTACTATATTTTACAACGTTAATTACAATATGTTTCCGTCTTCTTTTGTTGATTCTATTAGGCGTTCTCTGCGTATTCTGGTCTGGTTATCTGTTTCCTTCCTCAGATTAGGTAAAATTTCAGCTATTATTTCTTCAAATAAATATCATGACCCTTCTTCTTCTTCTGGGATTCCTATAATATGAATGCTATTGCATTTGATGGAGTCAGACTTCTCTATTGTTATTTTGCATCATTCTTTTCTCTCTTTTGTTCAGCATGGTTATTGTCCATCACTCTGTCATCCAGGTCACTAATTTGTTCCTCTGCTTCTTTCATCCTGTTGTTCATTCCATCAAGCATTTTCTCATTTCACTTATTATGCCCTAATCTCTACTATGTTATTCCTTATTCCTATCTTAATGGTCTCACTCACGTCTTCCACTCTTTTCTCAAGTCCAATGAGTATCCTTACAACCACTTTTAAAAATTTTGTTAGGCACATTACTTATACCTGTTTTGCCTGAATCTCTGGTTTTGGTCTGTCCTGTTTTTATTTGGCATAAATTTCTCTGTCTCCTCAATTTGTCCACCTCTCTGTGCCTTTCTCCGTATTAAGAAAGTCAACTGTGTCTTCTTTTCTTGAGAGTAGTGACTTTATGAAAAAGAGTTCCTGGAGTGTCCTGTAGAACAATTTCTCTTGTTCACCAGAACCTGGCACTTTAGGAGAATAGTCTGTGTGTGTTGCTTACGCCCTGCTGCTGTGTCTAAGTCATTTATCCTTATAGTGCAGTTGTCTGCACTGACTTTCTGCCTGTTGTGGGGTGTGTTTGCTGTGGTATTAATGGGACGCAGGCAGGTCAGCTCAGGGGGTTTGAAGGTGTGCCTGATGGGGAACTTGGGAGGGGGCCAGTGGTATTAGCAAAATTTGCGGTGGGTCATTAGTCCTATGCAGGATCCCCTGAAGAACTGCTATGGCTGGGAATGCACATCTGGGGGCGGGGTGGCAGCTGGACCTCACAGAGTGACTGGGCTAGGTTAGAGCTGTGTACCTGATGGCTGGGCAAGTTAGGCAACTACAGCTGGGGTATGCAACTGGGCGTGGTGCAGAATGGTGTCTGGCGGCGCGTGGCCAGTCACACAGGCAGGCATAGCACACAA
Organism: Suricata suricatta; assembly: GCF_006229205.1. Taxonomy (NCBI): domain Eukaryota; kingdom Metazoa; phylum Chordata; class Mammalia; order Carnivora; family Herpestidae; genus Suricata; species Suricata suricatta. The sequence goes on from NC_043704.1 coordinate 151,268,175, forward strand.
TTACGACTAGGATGCAGCTGAGTGAGACACATGAGGGTGGCTGGGGGCACACAGCTGGGCAAGGCATGGCAGATGTATGACACATGGTGGCAGCTGAGTACTTGGCAGCTGGGCACCCACACCACCCTAACAAAATTTCCCGTGGGCCCAAGGCTGAGGCTGGCAGACTTGGAGTGGGTGAGTCCTCAGAGAACCGGGCCCTGTGAACTAAGAAGTTAGGTAGCAAGTGGCTATGCCACTCTGCCTCCCCTACGTGTTTCTGTGCTTATACTGGGGCGTATGGGAAGAAAATGGGACTTCCAACTGTTTTCAAGGTCCCCCAACACACTCTAAAATCAGTACGAACAGATCCATCTCCTGTTTGCCCATGGTGTTGTATAAACTGCTGTTTTTATGTCCCTCTCCACGAGGCTGCTAAGGGCAGCAACCCAGTTACCACTTGCCCTCCTGGCTTATCTAGTGCTTAATCAGCTGACCTCCAAAGCTCCACGTTCCCAGTCCCAGTGGTTTTGAAAACTCACAGAATCCAGCCCATCTGATTTTTAAAGCCTCTACCCCTTTTGTGTGTGCAGTTCCCTCCCTCTTATAGGCAGCCTCTTTCTGCCTTTCTGACCATTCTAACCTTTCAGATGCAACTTCTCTATATTTACTTGTGGAGTGTGTTCTGCCAGTCTTTAGATCACTCTCCGGTTCACTGACTTGGATGTGGATGGGACCTACTTGAAAACATGGGACGGAGTGAGTTCAGGGTCCTCCTACTCTGCCATCTTCCCAAACTCACTATCAACATCATATGATGATGGCTCAACTGTCTTTGCCTCTTTATGTTTCAGAAATTATGTAGGCAGATACGATATGATTCAGTTATCATTACTAGATACCCTCCTGTCTTCCAAGATTTACTTTAATTTGCAAATTCTTTCCACCTTAAGGCACCGGTACTACCCAGACCCTTCTTAACAAACACCTCTCAAGAATTCCAACAGCCTACAATGTTCCGATGGCTCCAGTCATACCCTGTCCCCCAGGCCTTTACAAAGCGCTGAGGTAGGGAACCTTGGAACATGCCAGAGCAAGCACATTCCTTGGCTTTCATTAAAAGAGATATATCCATTTTTATAAAATTCTAGAATTGTAAACAAATCCACAGTGACAAAAAGCTGATCAGTAGTTACCTGGGGCTGAAGCCACAATTGGAATGGGCTATAGGAGGACTCTTTTGAGGATGGTGCAAATGTTCTGCATTGCAATTGTGGAGATGGACTCTGGCATGGAGTTACCTATCAAAATTCACTCAATGGTATATTTTAAACAGGTGTAGTTACACATCTTTTATGACTCAGTAAACATGATTTTTAGAAAGAAAAAAAACCCTGAAAAATACAAGCTGATAGAACTTAACCACCAACCTAATAAAAGCTCTAAGTATTATATTATTATATATTATAGTGGGTACCATTATTATAGTGTCAAGTACCATTTTAAGTTCTTTCACTTATATACTAATTTTATCCTTACAACCTTATGAGGTAGCTCCACTTTACAGATGGAAGGATTGAGACACAAGGAAGCTAAGTAACTTGCCCAGGGCCACACACATAAGAAACTGGTGGAGCCAAGAATTGAACTAGGGTGCAAGGAACAAAATCTGTGCCCTAAACCACTATCTTACTTCTTCTAAAAACAATGGGAAAAAATTTCCTAAACACCAGACTATTTAGCAGCAACCAACAGGAGTGAACACTATATGCAACTGCACAATGCCAAAACATTTCCTCTGAAAGTTATACACAAGACATGGAATATCCATTGACCGCTATTCAAAAATTTTGGGGGAGGCACCTGGGTGGCTCAGTTGCTTAAGCATCCAACTTCATCTCAGGTCATGATCTTGCAATTCAGGAGTTCAAGTCTCGCTTCGGGCTCTGTGCTCACAGCATGGAGCCTGGAGCCTACTTCAGATTCTGTGTCTCCCTCTCTCTCTGCCTCTCTCCAGCTCTCTGTCTCTGTCTCTCAAAAATAAACATGAAAAAAAATCTTTTAAGTTTTGCT
>NC_043704.1:151270326-151271486 GCF_006229205.1 Suricata suricatta
TTGTTTTCTCAATACTTAATTCTGGGGCGCCTGGGTGGCTCAGCTGGTTGAGCGGTGGCTTCGGTCCGGTCATGAACTCACGGTGGGTTCGAGTCACGTGTCAGGCTCTGTGGTGACAGCTCAGAACCTGGAGCTGGCTTCGGATTCTGTATCTCCCTCTCTCTGACCCTCCCTTGCTCATTCTCTCTCTCTCTTTCTCTCTCTCTCTCAGAAATAAAAACATTAGAAAAAAATTTTTTAAATACTGAATTCTTTTTCTCTCCTATTTTTCCACATCAAACCTTCATTTCTCTGCCTGAACTTTAGCTGACTCCTCAGGGTGCCTGATCCTTAATGTAGTTCTTTAGTTGACTGACTCATCAAGGCCTGAGAGCAAGAGTGTAGATTTTGGGATTAGCTAGGTGGTAGCGTGCTTCCTGGCGTGAGTCTCTTTCTGTCTGCAGCTAGCCGTTCTTTTTCATCTGGTCTGACAGCCTTGTCTGAGTCTGGGTGATGCTGAATAGGTAATGGTTTCTAACCAAGTAGGGGATGGCTTTGGAGAGAAGGTAGTGATTTCTTTAAACTTATTAATGGTCACAGGAGATGGAGTGTGGTTTTAGGGGAAGATGAAAATCATTTTACTTGGTGCACTGAGTTATGCGACTTTACAAGAGGTACCAAGGCCTACACTCGGTATAATTTACATATGTGGTCCACAGGAGGAATCCAATTTTATTCTTTTTTGTGTGCACATTAGTCGTTCTAGCTTCATGTACTTTCCCCTTTCAGTGCTATAGTGACCTTTGTCAAAAATAAGTACATTTGGATGTATTGGTTTCTATCTGGAACCTTATTCTATTATAATGACCCATTTATCTGTCCGTATACCAGCATAACACTGTTCTGATGACTGCATCTTTGTAAAGTTAGTCTTCATATTGGAATTATGAGTTCCTCAATTTGTTTTTCCCCCCATGTTTTTTTTGCTATGCTAGAAATCCTAGATAATCCGAATGAATTTTATTATCAAGTTTTCAGTTTCTAAGAGAGGCTGAGTCTAATAGACTTCAGACACTGAAGATTAAGTAGGGAGCTATTTCTTGGATATGAGTTTAGGAGGAGAGAGGGAATAGAGAAGTCTAGAATCATGGACATAATTTGGGAAGTAGAAAGCAGGACGA
>NC_043704.1:151271586-151275228 GCF_006229205.1 Suricata suricatta
AAAAAGTTTTGCTAATATACAACTTAAGTGACATACACATTAGAAATTAAGAAAACACAAACCATTATTTATTTTACACATACAAAAGCTTGGAAATGAAACAAAAAAACTATTAAAACTAAAAATAATTTAGCAAAGCAATTGGATCCAGATAAAAATTTTAAAACTCAGTAACTTTTTAATACCCGCAATACAAATAGAAATTGAGGTATGGCTTTCATATATAGCCCATTTTTCTCCATGCAAGAGCCTGAGTACTTACTTTTCCAGGAGGTAACATGCATTCCTACTAAACACCTAAACCAGATTGGTAGTAGGGAATAATACACTTACGAATACTGCTGGATTTCCCCCTCCAGGGAGACTCAGGGTGATGAGGATAAGCAGACAACAAACAGAAAGTTGTAGCAACCAATAGGCAGGGGTTTTTACTGAAAACATGACAGTAATGTGCAACTCACAGTAGAAGGATGGACCCATGTGTTAATACGAAGTTGCGTTCCTTCCCAGCAGCTGGGCGCTCCCAAGATAAAATACTTTTAAGAAAGTCCTATCTGCAGATCTTATAAGGGAAAAAGGAAATAAACACCAGAAGTATCTCTAAAAACAAATCTAATTTAAAACTTACAAATGGGGCGCCTGGGTGGTTCAGTTGGTTGGGTATCCAACTTTGGCTCAGGTCACAGTCTTGTGGTCCATGGGTTTGAGCCCTACGTGAGGCTCTGTGCTGACAGCTCAGAGCCTGGAGCCTGCTTTGGATTCTGTGTCTCCCCCTCTGTCTGACCCTCCCCTGCTAGCACGCTCTCTCTGTGTCAAGAACAAATAAATACAAAACTTTAAAAAACTTAAATGGTAAATTTCTGATTTGTCCTTAGTTCAGCAGTTTTTATAGACCTTTCCAATAAACATTCTTTCAACTCTTTTCTGAGGTGCCTCCCAGCAAATGACATATAATTTATATTTTCTTGAGACTCATTCTCTTCCCTTTCTTCTAGGCTGTCTACATAAATCACAGCTCACAAAACTTTCTCCCCTCCAGGTTTCATGTCTGATATTGCCCCTCTAACCTCCCCTTCCTCCTATGTCACATTACCAATCCTACTGACCTAAGAGGAAAGGGGTGGACCCCAGGGGCAAAGGCTCCCCAACACTGGGGCCCTCCTGCAAGGCTGGAAGGGAAAAGGTGTTCAAGCCAATGTCTCATATATGAGTGTAGGACTCTAAAAAGACTTACTGTTTCTTATTCTTATGGGGAATTAAAGATGACCCAGAAGATAATTACAATAGTTAAGTGTACTCCTCTCACCTTGAAATTAGATGGCAGTTGCAGGTAGAGAGAACTACCCGATAGGGAAATCAGAGTCCCTGTGAATTCCAATCACAGAAAGGTGGGGAAAGTACATTATCAGTGGAAGCTGAGTGCTGAGCTGACTCCAACACCTAGACACACACACATACACAAGCATGCACAGAGGGATGCTCTAGCACAAATTATTGGTTCTTTGAAGCTGAGGTAATGGCAGTAAGACTTCTAGAGGTATATGCCAAAAGATGAAGGAGGCTTTTTTATATGGTATCCTAGAATACCCATCTTTAAAAGTCTTTGATCCAGTAGAGGAAGGGGAGCTTATGCCCAGTTAAAAATGGGTGAAGAGAAGAGTTTTTAAAACTTATTTATTAAACAACTTGCATATGAAAACTGTCTATATACTAAAAGACAAAGATACTATACCTGACCTCAAAGAACCTCCATTAAGTTGGTATGAAAGTATACACATATGCACTGAGAACAGGTGTCAAAACTAGTAAAAACAGTTGCAAACTATAGCACAAACTAATTTGAAGCATTGACATCAAGTCAACAGAAGTTTAGGAGGAAGGAAAAAGGATTTCAAGAAGAAAGTTTTTCTAAGATAAGGTGGATCTTAACAGGTCTGAAAAGCAAACATCAGGAAATAAGAAAAGCCTTTCTTTCTAAGGACAGAATGCTGTGATGAGGATCTAGATTTCAACAGAACTTTTGAAAAGGCCATGCCCAAGATAGCAAAGGATCAGAGCACTGTGGAGTAGCAGTATGAAAATATGAAATGGGGGCGCCTGGGTGGCTCAGTTAGTTAAGAGTCCGGCTTCGCCTCAGGTCATGATCTCATGGTTCCTGGGTTCAAGCCCCGTTGTTGGGTTCTGTGCTGACAACTAGCTAGAGCCTGAAGCCGGCTCCAGATTCTGTATCTCCCTCTCTCTCTGACCCTTCCCTGCTTGCACTGTCTCTCTCTCTCAAAAATAAATAAAAAACATTAAAAAAAAAAGAAAATGTGAAATGAATTAGCTGGGATAGAAAAGCAGCATAAATCACGGTCCTTGAGAAGCACAAATCTGATTATGGGATTGATAACTAAAATCAAAGACCTATTTTTAGAGAAACAGATACACAGACTGAAGGAAACCTACATGTACATGAAATGTGTCATCCTTACATCCCTGATAGTGGGAAAGGATGGCACTGTGACTCTCCCAACTTTGTGACCCAGCAGAATGTAGGGAATGGCTGTTAAACAGTGATACCAAGAGATCAGAATGAGCATCTTCCTTACAAAGAAAGCTTAATTTAACTCAAAGTTTCGTGCTTTGTCTTAGAGATTCAGGTCTTAAGAAACCTTGTGAACCAGTACTGAGTGCTTGTCTCCAGTGTGAGTTCGCTGGTGGTGATTAAAAGTGGAGCGCTGACTGAAGGCTTTCCCGCACTCAGTACACTCATAGGGCTTCTCCCCAGTGTGGACTCTCTGATGCACAGTGAGCTGTGAGCTGTCACTAAAGGCCTTCCCACAATCACTGCATTTATAGGGTTTCTCCCCAGTATGGGTTCTTTGATGAACCATAAGGCTAGAATTATGACTGAAGACTTTCCCACACTCATTACATTCATAAGGCTTCTCCCCAGTATGAATTCTCTGGTGTATAGTGAGGTATGAATTTTGATTGAAGGATTTTCCACACTCGTTGCATTGATAGGGCTTTTCCCCTGTGTGAAGTCTCTGATGTCGAATAAGACATTTACTGAGACTGAACGCCTTACCACACTCATTACATTCAAAAGGTTTTTCTCCAGTATGAATTCGCTCATGGTCAACAAGTTGAGACATCTGACTGAAGGCTTTCCCACAGGCATTACATTTGTATGGCTTTTCCCCAGTGTGGAGGCTCTGATGCCGAACAAGACATTTATTCCGACTGAAGGCTTTGCCACATTCATTACACTCATAAGGCTTCTCACCAGTGTGGATTCTCTGATGGTCAGTAAGATTTCTATTAGAACAGAAAGCTTTCCCACATTCACTACACTTGTAAGGTTTCTTACCGGTGTGAAGTACCTGATGTCGAACAAGATTTTTACTCCGACTAAAGGAAGCCCCACACTCATTGCATTCGTAAGGTTTCTCTCCAGTATGGGTTCTCTGGTGGTCAAAGAGCTTGGAACTCTCATTGAAAGCTTTTCCACATTCGTTACATTTATATGGTTTCTCACCATTATGCAGTCTCCGGTGTTGAATAAGATGGGAGCTGTGTCGGTAAGTCTTTCCACACTCACTGCACTCATAGGGTTTCTCCCCTGTGTGGGTTCTGAGATGAACTATGAGCTGAGAC
>NC_043704.1:151275328-151276459 GCF_006229205.1 Suricata suricatta
TTATGGGTGAGGGGTTCTGGGTTTGATCTTGGGAGGGCAGATTATCAAATAAGGGCATTTCAGGGATGTGGCGGGATGGAATAGGTTGCCTCGTCTGTCAGGGTGATGGGAAGCTGGAGCTTCATGATTGGCTGCTTCCAAATGAGGCAGGACATCCCAGGTCTGCAGGTGAGGGGCAGAGGTCGTCTGTGCACGTGTTCTCCTCCAGCCCCCAGAGAAATGGCCGCTCGGTCGCCACCTTACGGTGACACTTACAATTACCACACGGAGATTCAGCAAAAACTGTGAGACCTCCACAGAGGTAGCTGGGAGTAGCGCATTAATGTCTAAAATTTTTGTTGACATCTCTCAAGTTGAGAGTCTAACTAAAATGGGGTCATTGTTAAGACAACACAACAGGACCAAAATGGAGTTGCTAATGTTACGCTCCCCCCATAAGACAGAACTTACTTAACAGTTTTGATAACTCACTTGCATTTTGGACTCCTAGAAATGGAATCTGAAACCAGTCGGTTAAAGAACAAAATTCAGGGGCGCCTGGGTGGCTCAGTCAGTTGAGCCTCCGACTTTGGCTCAGGTCATGATCGTACAGTCCATGGGTTTGAACCCTGTGCAAGGCTCTGTGCTGACAGCTCAGAGCCTGGAGCCTACTTCAGATTCTGTTTTTCCCTCTCTCTCTTCTCCTCCTTGCTCTCTCTCTGTCTCTCAAAATAAAGACATAAAAAAGGAGCAAAATTCAAAATTTAAAGGTCTAATTGGCCTATCCAGCATCCAGTCTAGCAGATAGAAAGAAGCTTCAGAGAGCCGTACAGGGCGATACATTTTATAGATGGAAGGGAGCAGAAACAAGAAAATTACACTAGACAAAAGGGTGGATTGGGTATTACAAGGCTACTTTTCCTATGGGGACCGCGGGGTTCTTATCGGGCAGGTTACTAACTAATGCCCATCAGGGAATTCCTGGTGTTATGAGATTTTGTTTTTGGGACAGCCAACACTGCTACTAAGTTTCAGTTTGGTGGCGCGAGGAGGAGAAATAGGGGACCAGGGAAGGGTTGACAACTCTGATTCCATCTTGCAACAGCCACTGTTCTGTGCAGTCCGTAGAAGAGCAGAACTTTCTTGGAATCA
>NC_043704.1:151276559-151278790 GCF_006229205.1 Suricata suricatta
TCCAAGCTGCCAGCACTCAGCCCAACATGGGGCTTGAACTCACCAACTGCGAGACCATGACCTGAGCTGACATCATACCCTTAACCGACTGAGCTACTCAGGCACAGGAGGGAACCTTTTTAATTAGGAGATGTGGACCCAAGATTCAAGGCCCTGAAATCTGGCTATTTTCTATACAATGAAGAGGACCTGGTATGGTCCCTCTCTATGAGGATCAAGGGCTGCCTTTCTTCTTAGTGATTCCAAGTCAGAAGAGTGGGAAGGGGGTGCCTGGGTGGCTCAGTTGGTGAAGCATCCAACTTTGGCTCAGGTCATGATCTCATGGTTCATGAGATCGAGCACTGCATTGACTCCACGGTGACAGCTCAGAGCCTGGAACATGCTTTGGATTTTGTGCGTCTCTCTCTCTGTATCTCTCTCTCTCTCTCTCACTCTCTGTCTCAAAATAATAAATAAACATTTTAGAAAATAAAAAAAGAAGAGTGGGAGACAGTTGGAGAGTCATAAACAGGTATTTGGGAACCTAGAAAAATTCAAAATCTAGATCAGTTTACAGCTAGATAACAAAACCTCAGAGCCAATGAAGGACAGGAATCCGATATTCACAAAGGTGTATAATCGTTTTTACTGAAACATAATTTTCCTATTCACAATTACTCCAATTTTTAGAAAAAATAATCACTGACTAACTTGTTTACAAAATTAGTCTAGTCTTATTAAACTCGGCTTGATTATTTACACAAGTGTAACCAAAATAGTGATTGGCCAGACTTTTTTAAAGTCTGTTTTGCTAAAACTTCTTACAAGGACTCTTAGAGACTGGACTTTTAGAAGCCTCTTGAGGCTAGGAAGCCAAGCCAATCATTTGCTAGATGTCGCCTGAAATACCTATAAATTTGAGTGAGTTTTCTCTTTCTTGAAGTTCGGAAATAACATGATATTCCCGTGACTGCCAGGTAATGACCTTTCTTACTCAACTGGTAAGACTGGGAACCCTGTGAGAAAAATGCCAGAAAATTTTTCAGAAGGACTTCATTGGCTCCATAAAACCAACTTTAGTTTCTTTTTCTTTTTAAATTTTTATTTATTGATTGAGAGAGAGAGAGAGAGAGAGAGAGAGGGAGAAGGAGGGGGTGTGCAAGCGAGAAAAGGGCAGAGAGAATCCCAAGGTTGAATCCTGCCCTCCCCGCCCCCCATCACTGTCAGCATGGGGCCCAAAGCAGAGATTGATCTCAGGAAGCATGATACCCTGACCTGAGCCAAAATCAAGAGCCAGACTATTAAATGATCGAGCCACCCAGGTTCCCCTAAAAACTGGTTATATTCTTCTTTTTTTTTTAATTTTTAACATGTATTTATTTTTGAAAGACAGATGAGACAGGGTCAGAGAGAGAGACATAGAATCTGAAGCAGGCTCCTGGCTCTGATTTGCCAGCACAGAGTCTTGGGGGTGGGAGGGTAGGGAGTTGGGGGTGGAGCTCAAATTCACAAACCACAATATCATGACCTCAACCACAGGCTGCTTAACCAACTGAGCCACCCATGCGCTCCAAAACTGGTTATATTCAATTCATCATTTCAAACTATGCCATTCCAGTCAAAGCATGGCTATAAAACCAATGTGTCCATTGTGTCCTCTGACAAGGACATTAAATTTTTGTTGAATTTATGCATCTCATTACAATCTAAAAAAATAAAATACTTCATAAGAGTTTCAATATTCTGAAGGGATTAAGTAGGTAGGAAAAAAGATAAATTAATCTTTTAATTCTGTATTCTGTTTATAAAGGTATAATTTACCAAATTGCTACAGGGTATATATATGGCTTATGAGAAAAAAGTAAAAGATGTCCTTAAATCTTGAAAATAAAATTTAAAGAACTAGCAGTGCTTCAAGGAATTAAAAATTATAATCATCTTTATCAGTTCATTTATTTTTCTCATATTCAGTAATTTTACATTCATTTATTTATGTTACCTAACAAATTTTTCTTTTTGGGGGGAATTACTGGAGGATATTTATTTATTTTTCAAAATTTTTTGTAAACTCTAGTTAACATATAGTGAAATATTGGTTTCAGGAGTAGAATTTAGTGATTCATCACTTACATATAACCCCCAGTGCTCATCCTTAGTATACTTAATATAAGTGGCCTCCTTAATACCCATCACCCATTTAGCACATCCCCCATCCACCTCCTTCCAGCAACCTTCAGTTTGTTCTCCATCAT
>NC_043704.1:151278890-151290386 GCF_006229205.1 Suricata suricatta
TTTTTTTTATAGATTTTGGGTACGGTTTATCAGAGATGTCATTGGCAAATACCTTCTCCCATTCTGTAGGCTGCCTTTTAGCATTGTTGATTGTTTCCTTCACTGTGCAGAAGCTTTTTATCTTGATGAGGTGCCAATAGTTCATGTTTGCTTTTGTTTCCCTTACCTCCAGAGAGGTGTCAAGTAAGAAGTTGCTATGGTTGGAGTCAAAGAGGTCGCTGCTTGTGTTTCTGGTCTTTTCACTGCAGCCCTCTATCATATCTCTTTTGTTCTATCTGCATCTATAGGAAGAATATGGGCGGCATGGCTCTGAGCTGGTTTCCCAGAGGGAGGGAGAAGGAGGTTGTAAGTAGGGTAAGTAGGGTAGTAAGGCAGGTTATAAAGACTGCAAGGCACATTTCCAAGGAAAACTAAAGTCCCTGTCTGAGAGAGGGCACTACCTAGAGAAATGGCGATGATCCAAAATAAGAAGGCTGTGTTCTCCAGGATCAACAACAACAGGCAAACATGAGGGTCAAAACATACCAGAGTGGGGCGCCTGGGTGGCTCAGTCGGTTAAGCCTCCGACTTCGGCTCAGGTCAGATCTCACGTTCGTGGGTTCGAGCCCCGTGTCGGGCTCTGTGCTGACAGCTGGCTCAGAGCCTGGAGCCTGCTTCCATGTCTGTGTCTCCTTCTCTCTCTCTGTCCCTCCCCCTCTCATGGTCTGTCTCTCTCTGTATCAAAAAATAAATAAAACATTAAAAAAAATAAAAAAAACAACATACCAGAGAGTCAGAGCTGACTGGTCCCTGGAATATAAACATCCTGAAGAGACTTTGTGGCACGATACCTGGAGAAGCAGACACAAAGCAGTATAACCCTTAATTTGTACATATGGTTAGGAAGCTGGGAAGCTGGTTCCCAGACCTGCTTTGAAAGCATAAGCAGAACTCTAGTTATATAATTGCATTATCAACTTAGCTCCATGTTCTCTTCTGTTACGCACCTCATCACCTCTTAACCTTGTGCACCGCCACTAACTTTGCCCTTTTCACTCCTACTTCTTGTTTACCTACTGATTTAGAAATATAGTGGGGACCAGACAGTAATATTTGTCTTGAAATTATCTGACATACCTGATCATATCAGGTCCCATATGGCACCTCATTATTCAGAAGAACACACACCCCAAGATTATTTCAAGGCATCCTCCATCAAGGTTTCTTTTTTTTTTTTCAGACAAAGTGAAGAAAAAACATTTTATTAACTAATGTTTATTTCATCCTTGAATTTTTAGTGTTTATTTCCTACCACATTTCCACCTACTTAACGGCAAAATAACCATCCAAATCTGGAAAATAATACTGATATACAGCTACTGCCTAATTTTCAGACCCCATTAAAGTTAGCCAAAGACTTATCCACGGAATCCAGGTCAGAATCATGCAATGCAGGGCACCTGGCTGGCTCAGTCAGTGGAGTATGCAACTCCTGACCTCAGGTTTCTGAGTTTGAGCCCTACGTTGGGTATAGCAATTACTTAGAAAAATAAAAATTAAAACAAAAAACATTTGTCTCACACATTAGTATTCTTTAGTCTGAAAGGTTCTTAGTCTTTTATTGACTTTCATAACTGTATTAGTTTTCTACACTGTATAATAATTGCTACAAACTTAGCAGTTTAAAACAATACACATTTATAATTTAAAAGTTAATCCAGAATCCAGGCCTGGCTTAACTAGATTCTATGCTTCAGGGTCTCACCAGACGAATTGTATGTGTCAGCCAATGCTGTGGTCTCATCAGAGGCTACAATAGGTAAGTATCTGCTTCCAAGCTCCTCAGGTTGTTACCAGAATTCATTTTCTTGCTGCTTCAGGACTGAGGCTTTAGTCTCTTGCTGGAAGGCACTTTTAGCTCCTAGATGCAATCCACATTTCCCTGCCCTGTTAGCTTCTCCAACATTGCCATGGCAGCTTACCGTAAGGGCAGTAAGTGGGAGTTTCCGGCACTTCTGCTAATAAGATGAAATCTTATATACATCATATATAATATGGAGTGACATCCCATCACCTCTGTCATATTGTATTGGTTAAAAGCAAGTCATAAGTTCTGCTGAAACTGAAGGGGAGGACATTACACAAGGGCATAAATACCAAAGGACAGGTATCCTTGTGTGTGGAGGGGGTCACTTTAGGTTCTGTCCATCAAGGTTTCAAAGAACACCTCACCCTTACGTATTTGGCTCCTTCCCCAAGTACATGTAAGCTATCCCTAGGCGCAACAGGGCGAGGCAGCTTCGGGGATGATCCCCTGCATTCTCATTGGGTTGCCCTTCTAATAATAGTTTTCTTTGCTTCCAAACAGGTGTCTCCAGCATTGTCTTGCTGTGCATTGTGTGCACAGAGAAATTTCAGTAACAGTTATAGCAATTATGGTTTTTACTATTTTTATCTTACCATTTTCTTTTTTTATTTTTAAAAAAATTTTAATTTTTTTATTATTTATTTTTGAGAGAGAGAGATAGAGAGAGACAGGATGAGCAGGGGAGGGTCAGAGAGAGAGAGACAGACAGAATCCAAACACAGGCTCCAGGCTCTGAGCTGTCAGCACAGAGCCGGACGTGGGGCTCGAACCCACAAACTGTGAGATTGTTACCTGAGCTGAAGTGGGATGCTTGACCGACTGAGCCACCCAGGTGCCCTGGATCTCTTCTATTCTTAACAGTGTTTTCTGCATGTTGGGAGATGCAGGAGTGTGTGCTAGGATAGCTGGATGTGGTTCATGCTCATGGCCTCCCACATGACTTGGCTCTGGTTATCTTGCTTTCTGGACCAGCAAAAGATACAGCTTCTCTTGTGTGGCCTGGCTACCAGGGTGTTGGTGGGGTCAGGAGTATATAGAGCTGGGATGTGTAGTAGCCATAACTGTTGTGTCGGGAAGTTGTCGTATAACAAGTTGGAATGAAACTAGTAGGAGGCCAGATGAGAAGACCAGGGGAGTTATTAGGAAAATGTTCTCAAATATACAGTTGATACTTCATGCACGAGAGTATACAATGTGGCCATCAGTCAGTGGAAAGTGGGCAGAGAATGGGTAAATACAGAGTCAAAAGGCCTCAAGTTTCCTTCCCAAATCAGGAGATAGACTGCAGATTGTACTCAGAAATCAAGTGGCTAGATAATTAAGTCATAGGGGCAGAACATCTCCATGATGAACAGGTATGCTATGTGTGATGTGGACAGGAGACTCATGAAGAGTGTCAATGCTATCAGCTATCACCATATGAGGGACATAGGCCAGTGATGAGGTCTGGGATAACCTATGTGAGGTTTGTTTGGGTTCTGGAAGAAGTGTTATAATCCCTCAGGGCTTTCAGACTTAGCCATGGCTGAGATGCAGGTTTCATGAGTGGAAAAACATGGGTGTGGGGCGCCTGGTGGTGCAGTTGCTTAACCGTCCGACTCTTGATCTTGATTCAGGTCATGATCTCACAGTTTATGAGTTTGAGCCCAGTGAAGGGGCCCAGTACATGTCACAGAGCCTGTCTGGGATTCTGTGTTCCCCTCTCTTTGCCCCTCCCCCACTTGTGTGCATTCCCTCTCTCTTTCTCTCTCCCTCTCTCTCAAAATAAATAAATAAACTTTAAAAAATGATGTAATTCCTGACTTGAGGAGAAGTGGATGCTAAAGCCTGACATCAAGATCCTCAAAAGAGGAAAGGGTGGAATAGTGGTGTGGGGGTAGCAGTGGGGCTAATGCTATCTTTTCAACCCATGGAGGAATGACACCGGGGAGTGTTCCTCAAGTATGTCCACAACGTTTTGCTACTCCTCCCTTCAAGTGATGGAACATAATTCCCCTCCCCTTGAGTGTGGGCTGGATTTAGTGACCATAGATTTCCTGCCCAGAGGGCCAGTGATGCAAAGGCCCTAATGTGGTCATGAGTTTAGTATGTCTGCACACTGAAAGATGGCCAACATGGTAGGAAACTGCCAGAGTAAAACAATCTGACTCAGTAAAGAGAGACTTTTATTAAAAAAAAGAAAAACTCAGAAGGGGGACTATTGCAATAGGGAGAATGTGACCATGAGGCCCGCAAGTGTCTCAAAATCAAACAGAAAACAGGCAAGTATCTTCCTGTAATCAGCTGATCCCCAGGAGAAGCTGAAAAGGGGACATGTTCCACAGCTTTGTGCTTGCTCAACTTTGGGGGTAAGCAGAGTTCAGGGAAGGTCTCTAGGGAAGAGAGAAGCCTGACTAAAATTTGGCTAACGAGCATGTTGCTCCAGCTGATCAGTAGGATAAAGCAGTTCAGCTAATGGGGTACAGAATTCAGACAGTCTGTGTCTGGTTTTGTTGTAAATGAAAAAGGGCACCTGCAAATCTTATCTAAACCATTTGGGGAAGGGTAGTTCTTTCCAATGAACTGTTTTCTTGGACACGAAAGAGTAAGGGGATTTCTTAACCTTCACTGTTTACCAGGATCCTAGGTCTCAGGCAAAATACAACATGGGCACAAATGAAAATAATCATGGCTTCTCAGAGGAGCTGTTCATGAATGACGCTTGCAGCTGACAGCATCTGGTCTGGCATTAAGAGATTTCTTGCTTATGAATCCTGAGTCTCTGAGGACTTAATGGACCAATGGGCCACATCCAGTGGCAATGCCGGGCAGAAGCTAGGATGAGATAGCCAAGTCCTCCCTGTGAGGTTTCAAACATAGAGGATGACCTTGATATCAGAAGGCCCCTCTAGGCTGAGTGGGCAAAGACTACTTCAAAAGACTTCCTTTACAATTTACCAAAACTCTGCAGTAGGCCTTCTGATATCTTTTTCTGTCCTGGCTTGTGCAGGGAACTGGATTCCTATCGAGTCCAGAGGTGGGCCCAGAAACTCTTGAGATATTGGTGAAGCCTGGATAGTCCAGGAATCTGTTACTCTGCACCCTGTAAATGACCTACCTCTTGGGCAACAATAAGCTACATAAGATGTCACTAATTCTAGGGGAACGGGCCTGATCTTATCTTCTGCTGCCCTTCACCCACAGCCAATACACCTAGAGGTTGTGGCTTTAGGGCCTACTCAATCATGTTAGCAGCAGGACCTGTTCACAACCATATGCAAACCATTTTTCCAGGTGAAGACCACTTGGGTAACTCCTGCCTCCCAGATACCAGAGTAGACAAATGCATCTATATTATGTTGTCTCCACACCATTCCACTTTTCATCTTCTGCTCCCCACTCCCTAAGATTCTTTCCCGGGACACCAGATTGCCAGGGCTGTTTTAGGAAAGATTAACTACATCCACGTGCCAAAATATCATTCACTGTACCTGTTTCTTCGTTAGTAAGATGGCGATGCCTGTTGCTCACCTCACTGAAACTCAGATTGGGTGAAAATGCCCTGGGTATCACATATAATGTAGTAACAATTGAATGTTCAGGATAGGCTAGGCCATTTGCTTTGTAGCGTCTGTATGTCACCCCCGTCAGCACTTCTAGCCCTGTGAGGCACACTGCATGCTCTGCATTTTTCGGATGACAAAAACATCTCGTAAGTTGGGTCTATTTCCCAAGGTCAGCAGAAGGGGTAGGAGCAGACCCCGGGGAATAGTCTGAAAGGGGCAAGTGCGCAGCCTAAGCCCTCCCTTGAGGCTCCGCCCTCTCTCCCGCCTGAGGTGGCCAGGTCGGGAGCGGCCGGTACTAGCGACCGCGGGGCCGTCGCGCCTCCCCGCCCTCCGCCTCCTCCAGGCGGAGGGGAGCGCGCGCCCACCTTCGCCACAGAGATTTCCGGGATCCTGGAGGGGCCGGAAGTGGGCTCTGTTCTTGCTTCCGGCTCTGCCATTGTTTTCGCTTCCGCTGGCTGCGGCTGTGTCCCGCGCCCAGGGGTCGCGGCGACTGTACCCCGGTGAGCGGACCCAGGGCGAGGAGGGGGGGTGCTTCCCGGGCCGGGGTCGCTGGGTTGGAGGCGCGGCAGCCCGCAGCCCTGATCGGCGACGCCGGCCGGGTCCTCGCTTCGCCCCCACGCCCGTGACGTCAAGCCGCCGCCGGTTACGGAGCCTCCTCTTTGTCCAGTGCCCTTGAGCAGACGTGCCTGGCCGGGAGCCGGGCACCTGCCGGTACAGCGCTTGAAAAGGGCAGCCGTGGCCAGGTGAGCGGCGCCGCAGGAGCCCTGGTTTAACGCGAAACGTAGGGGGATGTTTTCCCAGCCGAGCATTGGAAGACAATAGGAAGCGTCAGAAGTGGGAGCAGTTTGGAAATTTCAAGTGTCACTTGGCGAAATAGGAAATTTCAAGTGTCACTTGGCGAAATAGGAATTAAATAGTGTCACTGCTGAGCATTTGAAACTGTTAGAGAAGTAGGAAAATGACCCGATCCTTCTACAGGTATGGGATTGCAGAGCGGCATTAACAGATTATTTTAAAGTTGGTTTTTTTTCCCTTACCTAATTGAAGCCTAGAAAGAAGTAGCTTACCGAGGGTACTGAGTTGCGTGGTGACTCGCCCAGACCGCCCTAGTTACAATGAAGGTGCTGATGCTCAGTTTTACAGATATAAACTGGATAAAACTCCCACCCCACTTCAGTATCAGCTAAATGAGTCACATTCATTTGTCTAGCAAATATTTTCCGCTGTATGCTCTGTACACACAACTGTATACAAAGAAAACTGGGAAACAGCTTTGTCCTTTGAGTCCTTCCTCAAAGTGGGGGAGAGCACTGGAAACCACACGCGGTGTGAGACGTGCTTTAGCAGAGGTTTTAGTGGAAAAGGGGTTGTGGGCTCCCTGAGGCAACAACCACACTGGAGAGGTCAGGAAGGTTTATTAGGGGAGGTAGTTGAGTAGAAAAAGGTCTGGCATTTTCTGACTCCTTTCGGTTTCTTTCCTGTCTGTCTAGCAGGAGGGTGTGAGTGAGTTGTGCGTTAGCTATTTAAAACAGCGGTATTTCAGCGAGAACTACAGAGGGGGAGGCCGCCGGCTCTCTTCCTGCGCGGGGCAGGCAGGAAAGCATTCGGGAGAAGATGGTATTTGTTTTGGGTCTCGACAGATAAACAAAAGGAGTTTATCCAAAGGTGCAGAAGAAAAATCCAGACAGGGTAGGAGTATGTGTGACTTCCAGCTGTGCCTCTAGAGCTTTAGTCTCACACTATATTGTGCCTCTCTGTCACAACAGAGAAGAGATTTGAGCATTCACTTCCAACGCAGGTTTACTTATAAACTAAGTACATGTACTGTTTTACGCATTTCAATACACATAAAACATATGCTAAATAGGAATTAAATAGCAACTTACTATGTTCTTATATACTGTTTGGATGACCTTGCATATTCCTCATTTGGAAATCATTACAGCCTTTCTAGTCTGGGCCTTTGGAGAGAGTGTTAGAGAGTGTGGCTCAAAAAGAGGCCCAAGGCCAGGTGGTAAAGGGCTGTGAATACTAGGCGTGGACATTTAGGTTTTATCCTGTAGGCGATGGGAGCCACTGAAAAGTTTAAGAGGGGAAGTCACTTGGAGAGATGCTTAGAGAGACTGCCCTGGTTGTGCCCTTTGTTGTCCCCCCTGGAGCTTTGGTTGTTAACTGGATGGTCTGTCATCAACGTGGGGCCGAATGGTCTGAGAGTCTGATTTCTCTCCTGGTGTTTCTGTAGGTGACACCCCGTCACCCTCCACACCCAACTGTGAAAAACGGCTCCTGAAACCTGAATTATAGAGCATCACTTTAATTGGACAAACTGCAGCTGAAACCAGCTTCTCTTTGAGGTCACAATGGCCACCCAAGGCAGGGGGACTCAAGGACTCATCCCTCGGGGTGCTGTTCTCCAGAAGCAGGAGTGGCGCCAGACCACGAAGCAGGAGCCAGGGAGCCAGGCCTGGGGTCAGGCCTGCAATCTCCAGAAGAACAACCCTCCGGTCTGTGAAATTTTCCGGCTGCACTTCAGGCAGTTATGTTACCACGAGATGTCGGGGCCGCAGGAGGCACTGAGCCGGCTCCGGGAGCTCTGCCGCTGGTGGCTCATGCCAGACGTCCACACCAAGGAGCAGATCCTGGAGCTGCTGGTCCTGGAGCAGTTCCTGAGCATCCTGCCCGGGGAGCTGCGGACCTGGGTGCAGCTGCATCACCCCGAGAGTGGAGAGGAGGCTGTGGCTGTGGTGGAGGATTTCCAGAGACACCTCAGTGGACCAGGAGAGGTGAGGGGATGAGTCTAGAATGGCCTCCGGAACCATTCTCTAGTGCTTGGGTTCCCTGGGAGTAGTAATTCTCCATTCCCTAAGCTCTAGGCTGGTTTGCCCAGAGGATGCCTAAGCCAGTTCCATGGATAGAGAGGAAACAGTTTTGTGCTTCAAGCCAAAGAAACAAAAATGCACATCCCAGCCAAGGTCTGTGCATCACTTTGTGGACTACTGTGTCGTGAGCCTAGCTTCAGCCCAGAGATCCACACAGTCCTGGCAGGTGAAGATCAGCACGCTGGTTAGGAAGGGGGAGTATGGCAGGGAGAGGTAGATTTTGGGGTATGTTGATAACATGGGCCTTCATTTGTTGTTTTTTGTTTTGTTTTTTTACACTTATTTATTATTGAGAGACAGAGAGAGACAGAGCACGAATGGGGTAGGGACAGAGAGAGGAGATGCAGAATCAGAAGCAAGCTCCAGGCTCTGAGCAAACTGTCAGCACAGAGCCCGACATGGGGCTGGAACCCGCGAATCGTGAGATCATGGCCTGAGCCTAAGCATTGACTTTGGCTTAGATGATGGTCTCGCGGTTCGTGGGTTCGAGCCCCACATCGGGCTCTGTACTGACAGCTCAGAGCCTGAAACCTGTCTTCCGATTCTGTGTCTCCCTCTCTCTCTGACCCTCCCCTTCTTGTGCTCTCTCTCTCTCTCAAAAATAAATAAAACATAAAAAAATTAAAAATAAAAAGAAATACCTATGATCTGAGGTATTCTCAAGTCTCTAAAGATTGATATTACCTGATCTTATTTGACTTTTTATATAAATTATTTTGAAAGGATAGCACATATTGAAAACTGGGTCCGCAGGTAACTTTAAAAACCAGTAAGAAGTATTGAAAGGAAACGAGCAAATAATTGAACACCAACATTGGGCCAAGCATTGTTCTAGGGGCAAGTGATCAAGACAAAGTTCTCACCCTAAAAAAGCTTATATTTCATTGGGGGATAAATAGGTAATAAAGGCATAAATAAGAGAATTTAGGGATTAAGACATATAGAAAATATAACCAGGTAATTTGAGAGATAGTGACTACCCTTGCTTTGTCGGTGTGGTCAGAGATGGCCTCTCTGAAGAGGAAACACTCACTGAGAAATTAGAAAAGCTCTCAAGATTTGGCAGCACTATTTTGGGCCATTGCTTCTGCTCTCAGCCTCAGTAGAATTGTATGTGCACATAGAGGTGCCTACACCTATCATTATTTATTCCCTAGGTACTTTTTTTTTAAGTTTAGTTGTTTATGTTGAGAGAGAGTAAGGGAGCAGGGGAGGGGCAGAAGGAGAGGGAGAGGGTCCCAAGCAGGCTCCAAGCTGTCAGCATAGAGCCAAACATGGGGCTCAAACTCACCTGAGCTGAAACCAAGAATCAGACACTTAACTGACTGAGCCACCCAGGCACCCCAGTTTCCTAGGTACTTCTGATTGGCCTCTTCTGTAGGCTAAGATCACAAGGAGTGTACAGAATTGCTCTCATGGCTCCTTTTTCTAGATTGTTCTTCAAAAGCAAATTTGTGTCTGAAGAATTGACAAAATGGAAATAGTTTTACAATCTGGTCTTCAGACTCCTACTGAGAGGTTCAACAGAGGGATAGCAAGCAGAATTACATGCTATAGATTGTGCTTTGACAACTTTTTCTCCAGACGGGTGTACTGTTGGGGCTGGAAGGACATTGGCTGTTCTTTTCCCTCGCTTCTTTTTAGGGGTGTTTCTTAGAGGATTTGGGTTCCATACTTTGAAGGGTACTCTTCTGAATCCAATTATAATTCTTTGTCTCTAGGTTTTAACTCGAGCACAGAAACAGGAAATACATTTGGAGGAGACCACAGGCCTGGGCACAACTGAAGAATCTCTTCCTACCTCACCCCTCAGTGAGGGTTCAGCCCCTGGAGCCCGACTGGAGCGTCCTCATGACCCAGGGACATACCTCCTCCACAGTGGGCACTCTGGTACTGAACTCCCCGGCTCTGGCCTCCAGTCCTGCCTCCCTTTTCTCCTCAAGTCTCCTTTATCACCCTGTCTCCCACCCTGTTGGAATCCCTCAATGCCCTGGCCTCTCTCTTCCTTCCCTAGTAACTTTGTCTGTTCCTATTGCTTATTCTCCAACCATTCACATATTTAGCAAGTTTTTTGTCAAGCACGTGTCATGGGTAAAGAACAGGTGGGGACCAGAGAGATATAGTACACAGACTGCTTTATTTAGCAAGTTTTGGTCAGGCACATGTCATGGGTAAGGCACTCTTGGGACCAGAGAGATGTGGTACACAGTCACTGCTTTCACAGAGCTTGTTATCCAGCTGGCAGAGAGTGAGTCATAACTGCATGAAGAGACATTCTTGTAAGAAACTTTGAGTGACGTCTGTCCCCAGGCATTTGATGCCATGAGAATGAACAATATGGACACTGTAAACATTGAGAAAAATCACTGTGGGCTGGAGCAGATAGGGGAGGCTTACTGGAGGAGGAAGCAGTGGGACTGGGCACTGAACAACAGGAGAGCAGTTGAAGGGGAGAGAAAAGTGGTAGGCACCAGAGCAGAGGATATAAACAAAAACTCTAAATGAGGGTAACTTGGACCCCACTGAAGTGTAATGACGAAGGACTATCTTTAAGCACCCAAGGTCAGTTTATAGGATTGAGGCTAGAAAAATTTTGATAGGCAAGGGTTGATGTGTTAGATATAGTATTTCAGGAGGACTATTCTGACATGTAACCAGTGTGGATGAATGGGAAGACCACTGGATGGATCCTCTGTAATGCTCTAGCTACCAGTAGGGCTGCGAGGCAGTCCTTGAGCAATGTTGAGTGGAATAGAAATTGACAGATGTGACAGACAAGTGAAGGAAGACGGAGGAGAGAGTGGAAAGGAGAATTAGCGGGTTTGGCTAGTGTTTGGATTCACTGATGGAACCTGAAAGTCATGAAAGGAGGATGGTGAGAACATGCATTTTGACCCCGAATTTGAGGTGACGAGGGACAGCCCAATGAAATGGCCCGTAGGTAACTGGAAGCTTCCGCTAGGAGTCTAGGAGAGAGCTGGGAACTGTGAAAGCGGTGTGAGAGGACTGAGAGACGGCGAGATCTCGGACAGAGCAACAAGAGACGCTCTGAGGCCTGAGAGCCTGCAGGGTCCATGATGAGAAGGCGGGAGGAGGAGGTGAAGCCCGAACGGGGGGCCAGAGAAGAGAGAGGCGGGGAAGCCACGGGGAGAGAAGGCGGCCGAAGGACAGCTTCCTTCAGAGGGGCTGCGGCGAGTGGGGGCCGAGCGGACCGGCCCCTGCTCAG